>NW_027616513.1:0-272777 GCF_964187855.1 Myxine glutinosa | reverse complement strand
AAACCACTTTTGCACTTGTGTTAGTGTTGTAAAACCACTTTTCGCACTTGTGTTGGTGCAGGAAACCACTTTTGCACTTGTATTAGTGTTGAAAAACCACGTTTCGCAATTGTGTTAGTGTTGAATAACCACTTTTCGCACTTGTGTTGGTGCAGGAAACCACTTTTGCACTTGTATTAGTGTGGAAAAAACACTTTTTGCACTTGTGATAGTGTTGAAAAACCACTTTTCGCACTTGTGTTAGTGTTGAAAAACCACTTTTCGCACTTGTGTTGGTGCAGGAAACCACTTTTGCACTTGTATTAGTGTGGAAAAAACACTTTTTGCACTTGTAATAGTGTTGAAAAACCACTTTTCGCACTTGTGTTAGTGTTGAAAAACCACTTTTCGCACTTGTGTTGGTGCAGGAAACCACTTTTGCACTTGTATTAGTGTGGAAAAAACACTTTTTGCACTTGTGATAGTGTTGAAAAACCACTTTTCGCACTTGTGTTAGTGTTGAAAAACCACTTTTCGAACTTGTGTTGGTGCAAGAAACCACTTTTGCACTTGTATTAGTGTGGAAAAATTACTTTTCGCACTTGTGTTAGTGTTGAAAAACCACATTTCGCAATTGTGTTAGTGTTGAAAAACCACTTTTCGCAATTGTGTTGGTGCAGGAAATCACTTTTGCACTTGTATTAGTGTGGAAAAAACACTTTTTGCACTTGTGATAGTGTTGAAAAACCACTTTTCGCACTTGTGTTAGTGTTGAAAAACCACTTTTCGCACTTGTGTTGGTGCAGGAAACCACTTTTGCACTTGTATTAGTGTGGAAAAAACACTTTTTGCACTTGTGTTAGTGTTGAAAAACCACTTTTCGCACTTGTGTTAGTGTTGAAAAACCACTTTTCGCACTTGTGTTAGTGTTGAAAAACCACTTTTCGCACTTGTGTTGGTGCAGGAAACCACTTTTGCACTTGTATTAGTGTGGAAAAACCACATCGCACTTGTGTTAGTGTTGAAAAACCACTTTTCGCACTTGTGTTAGTGTTGAAAAACCACTTTTCGCACTTGTGTTAGTGTTGTAAAACCACTTTTCGCACTTGTGTTGGTGCAGGAAACCACTTTTGCACTTGTGTTAGTGTGGAAAAAACACTTTTCGCACTTGTGTTGGTGCAGGAAACCACTTTTCCACTGGTATTAGTGTGGAAAAAACACTTTTTGCACTTGTGATAGTGTTGAAAAACCACTTTTCGCACTTGTGTTAGTGTTGAAAAACCACTTTTCGCACTTGTGTTGGTGCAGGAAACCACTTTTGCACTTGTATTAGTGTGGAAAAAACACTTTTTGCACTTGTAATAGTGTTGAAAAACCACTTTTCGCACTTGTGTTAGTGTTGAAAAACCACTTTTCGCACTTGTGTTGGTGCAGGAAACCACTTTTGCACTTGTATTAGTGTGGAAAAACCACTTTTCGCACTTGTGTTAGTGTTGAAAAACCACTTTTCGCATTTGTGTTAGTGTTGAAAAACCACTTTTCGCACTTGTGTTGGTGCAGGAAACCACTTTTGCACTTGTATTAATGTGGAAAAAACACTTTTCGCACTTGTGATAGTGTTGAAAAACCACTTTTCGCACTTGTGTTAGTGTTGAAAAACCTCTTTTCGAACTTGTGTTGGTGCAAGAAACCACTTTTGCACTTGTATTAGTGTGGAAAAATTACTTTTCGCACTTGTGTTAGTGTTGAAAAACCACTTTTCGCAATTGTGTTAGTGTTGAAAAACCACTTTTCGCACTTGTGTGGGTGCAGGAAACCACTTTTGCACTTGTATTAGTGTGGAAAAAACACTTTTTGCACTTGTGATAATGTTGAAAAACCACTTTTCGCACTTGTGTTAGTGTTGAAAAACCACTTTTCGCACTTGTGTTGGTGCAGGCAACCACTTTTGCACTTGTATTAGTGTGGAAAAACCACTTTTCGCACTTGTGTTAGTGTTGAAAAACCACTTTTCGCACTTGTGTTAGTGTTGAAAAACCACCTTTCGCACTTGTGTTGGTGCAGGAAACCACTTTTGCACTTGTATTAGTGTGGGAAAAACACTTTTTGCACTTGTGATAGTGTTGAAAAACCACTTTTCGCACATGTGTTAGTGTTGAAAAACCACTTTTCGCACTTGTGTTGGTGCAGGAAACCACTTTTGCACTTGTATTAGTGTGGAAAAACCACTTTTCGCACTTGTGTTAGTGTTGAAAAACCACTTTTCGCACTTGTGTTAGTGTTGAAAAACCACTTTTCACACTTGTGTTAGTGTTGTAAAACCACTTTTCGCACTTGTGTTGGTGCAGGAAACCACTTTTGCACTTGTATTTGTTTGGAAAAAACACTTTTTGCACTTGTGTTAGTGTTGAAAAACCACTTTTCGCACTTGTGTTAGTGTTGAAAAACCACTTTTCGCACTTGTGTTGGTGCAGGAAACCACTTTTCCACTTGTATTAGTGTGGAAAAACACTTTTTGCACTTGTGATAGTGTTGAAAAATCACTTTTCGCACTTGTGTTAGTGTTGAAAAAACACTTTTCGCACTTGTGTTGGTACAGGAAACCACTTTTGCACTTGTATTAGTGTGGAAAAACCACTTTTGCACTTGTATTAGTGTGGAAAAACCACTTTTCGCACTTGTGTTAGTGTTGAAAAATCACTTTTCGCACTTGTGTTAGTGTTAAAAAACCACTTTTCGCACTTGTGTTGGTGCAGGAAACCACTTTTGCACTTGTATTAGTGTGGAAAAAACACTTTTTGCACTTGTGATAGTGTTGAAAAACCACTTTTCGCACTTGTGTTAGTGTTGAAAAACCACTTTTCGCACTTGTGTTGGTGCAGGAAACCACTTTTGCACTTGTATTAGTGTGGAAAAAACACTTTTTGCACTTGTGATAGTGTTGAAAAACCACTTTTCGCACTTGTGTTTGTGTTGAAAAACCACTTTTCGCACTTGTGTTGGTGCAGGAAACCACTTTTGCACTTCTATTAGTGTGGAAAAACCACTTTTCGCACTTGTGTTAGTGTTGAAAAACGACTTTTCGCACTTGTGTTAGTGTTGAAAAACCACTTTTCGCACTTGTGTTGGTGCAGAAAACCACGTTTGCACTTGTATTAGTGTGGAAAAACACTTTTTGCACTTGTGATAGTGTTGAAAAACCACGTTTCGCACTTGAGTTAGTGTTGAAAAACCACTTTTCGCACTTGTGTTGGTGCAGGAAACCACTTTTGCACTTGTATTAGAGTGGAAAAAACACTTTTTGCACTTGTGATAGTGTTGAAAAACCACTTTCGCACTTGGGTTAGTGTTGAAAAACCACTTCTCGCACTTGTGTTGGTGCAGGAAACCACTTTTGCACTTGTATTAGTGTGGAAAAACCACTTTTCGCACTTGTGTTAGTATTCAAAAAACAACCTTTCGCACTTGTGTTAGTGTTGAAAAACCACTTTTCGCACTTGTGTTGGTGCAGGAAACCACGTTTGCACTTGTATTAGTGTGGAAAAAACACTTTTTGCACTTGTGATAGTGTTGAAAAACCACTTTTCGCACTTGTGTTAGTGTTGAAAAACCACTTTTCGCACTTCTGTTGGTGCAGGAAACCACTTTTGCACTTGTATTAGTGTGGAAAAAACACTTTTTGCACTTGTGATAGTGTTGAAAAACCACTTTTCGCACTTGTGTTTGTGTTGAAAAACCACTTTTCGCACTTGTGTTGGTGCAGGAAACCACTTTTGCACTTGTATTAGTGTGGAAAAACCACTTTTCGCACTTGTGTTAGTGTTAAAAAACCACTTTTCGCACTTGTGTTAGTGTTGAAAAACCACTTTTCGCACTTGCGTTAGTGTTGAAAAACCACTGTTCGCACTTGTGTTAGTGTTGAAAAACCACTTTTCGCACTTGTGTTAGTGTTGAAAAACCACTTTTCGCACTTGTGTTAGTGTTGAAAAACCACTTTTCGCACTTGTGTTAGTGTTGAAAAACCACTTTTCGCACTTGTGTTAGTGTTGAAAAACCAATTTTCGCACTTGTGTTAGTGTTGAAAAACCACATTTCGCACTTGTGTTGGTGCAGGAAACCACTTTTGCACTTGTATTAGTGTGGAAAAACCGCTTTTCGCACTTGTGTTAGTGTTGAAAAACCACTTTTGCACTTGTATTAGTGTGGAAAAACCACTTTTCGCACTTGTGTTAGTGTTGAAAAACCACTTTTCGCACTTGTGTTAGTGTTGAAAAACCACTTTTCGCACTTGTGTTGGTGCAGGAAACAACTTTTGCACTTGTATTAGTGTGGAAAAAACACTTTTTGCACTTGTGATAGTGTTGAAAAACCACTTTTTGCACTTGTGTTAGTGTTGAAAAACCACTTTTCACACTTGTGTTGGTGCAGGAAACCACTTTTGAACTTGTATTAGTGTGGAAAAACCACTTTTCGCACTTGTGTTAGTGTTGAAAAACCACTTTTCGCACTTGTGTTAGTGTTGAAAAACCACTTTTCGCACTTGTGTTTGTGCAGGAAACCACTTTTGCACTTGTATTAGTGTGGAAAAAACACTTTTTGCACTTGTGATAGTGTTGAAAAACCACTTTTCGCACTTGTGTTGGTGTTGAAAAACCACTTTTCGCACTTGTGTTGGTGCAGGAAACCACTTTTGCACTTGTATTAGTGTGGAAAAACCACTTTTCGCACTTGTGTTAGTGTTGAAAAACCACTTTTCGCACTTGTGTTAGTGTTGAAAAACCACTTTTCGCACTTGTGTTGGTGCAGGAAACCACGTTTGCACTTGTATTAGTGTGGAAAAAACACTTTTTGCACTTGTGATAGTGTTGAAAAACCACTTTTCGCACTTGTGTTAGTGTTGAAAAACCACTTTTCGCACTTGTGTTGGTGCAGGAAACCACTTTTGCACTTGTATTAGTGTGGAAAAAACACTTTTGCACTTGTGATAGTGTTGAAAAACCACTTTTCGCACTTGTGTTAGTGTTGAAAAACCACTTTTCGCACTTGTGTTGGTGCAGGAAACCACTTTTGCACTTGCATTAGTGTGGAAAAACCACTTTTCGCACTTGTGTTAGTATTCAAAAAACAACCTTTCGCACTTGTGTTAGTGTTGAAAAACCACTTTTCGCACTTGTGTTGGTGCAGGAAACCACGTTTGCACTTGTATTAGTGTGGAAAAAACACTTTTCGCACTTGTGTTGGTGCAGGAAACCACTTTTGCACTTGTATTTGTGTGGAAAAAACACTTTTCGCACTTGTGTTAGTGTTGAAAAACCACTTTTCGCACTTGTGTTAGTGTTGAAAAACCACATTTCGCACTTGTGTTAGTGTTGAAAAACCACATTTCGCACTTGTGTTGGTGCAGGAAACCACTTTTGCACTTGTATTAGTGTGGAAAAAACACTTTTCGCACTTGTGTTGGTGCAGGAAACCACTTTTGCACTTGTATTTGTGTGGAAAAAACACTTTTCGCACTTGTGTTAGTGTTGAAAAACCACTTTTTGCACTTGTGTTAGTGTTGAAAAACCACATTTCGCACTTGTGTTGGTGCAGGAAACCACTTTTGCACTTGTATTAGTGTGGAAAAAACACTTTTTGCACTTGTGGTAGTGTTGAAAAACCACTTTTCGCACTTGTGTTAGTGTTGAAAAACCACTTTTCGCACTTGTGTTGGTGCAGGAAACCACTTTTGCACTTGTGTTAGTGTTGAAAAACCACTTTTCGCACTTGTGTGGGTGCAGGAAACCTTGTGGTGTGCACTTGTGGTGTGGAAAAAACACTTTTTGCACTTGTGATAGTGTTGAAAAACCACTTTTCGCACTTGTGTTAGTGTTGAAAAACCACTTTTCGCACTTGTGTTGGTGCAGGAAACCACTTTTGCCCGTGTATTAGTGTGGAAAAACCACTTTTCGCACTTGTGTTAGTGTTGAAAAACCACTTTTCGCACTTGTGTTAGTGTTGAAAAACCACTTTTCGCACTTGTGTTGGTGCAGGAAACCACTTTTGCACTTGTGTTAGTGTGGGAAAAACACTTTTTGCACTTGTGATAGTGTTGAAAAACCGCTTTTCGCACTTGTGTTAGTGTTGAAAAACCACTTTTCGCACTTGTGTTATTGTTGAAAAACCACTTTTCGCACTTGTGTTAGTGTTGAAAAACCACTTTTCGCACTTCTGTTGGTGCAGGAAACCACTTTTGCACTTGTATTAGTGTGGAAAAACCACATCGCACTTGTGTTAGTGTTGAAAAACCACTTTTCGCACTTGTGTTAGTGTTGAAAAACCACTTTTCGCACTTGTGTTAGTGTTGTAAAACCACTTTTCGCACTTGTGTTGGTGCAGGAAACCACTTTTGAACTTGTATTAGTGTGGAAAAACCACTTTTCGCACTTGTGTTAGTGTTGAAAAACCACTTTTCGCACTTGTGTTAGTGTTGAAAAACCACTTTTCGCACTTGTGTTTGTGCAGGAAACCACTTTTGCACTTGTATTAGTGTGGAAAAAACACTTTTTGCACTTGTGATAGTGTTGAAAAACCACTTTTCGCACTTGTGTTGGTGTTGAAAAACCACTTTTCGCACTTGTGTTGGTGCAGGAAACCACTTTTGCACTTGTATTAGTGTGGAAAAACCACTTTTCGCACTTGTGTTAGTGTTGAAAAACCACTTTTCGCACTTGTGTTAGTGTTGAAAAACCACTTTTCGCACTTGTGTTGGTGCAGGAAACCACGTTTGCACTTGTATTAGTGTGGAAAAAACACTTTTTGCACTTGTGATAGTGTTGAAAAACCACTTTTCGCACTTGTGTTAGTGTTGAAAAACCACTTTTCGCACTTGTGTTGGTGCAGGAAACCACTTTTGCACTTGTATTAGTGTGGAAAAAACACTTTTGCACTTGTGATAGTGTTGAAAAACCACTTTTCGCACTTGTGTTAGTGTTGAAAAACCACTTTTCGCACTTGTGTTGGTGCAGGAAACCACTTTTGCACTTGCATTAGTGTGGAAAAACCACTTTTCGCACTTGTGTTAGTATTCAAAAAACAACCTTTCGCACTTGTGTTAGTGTTGAAAAACCACTTTTCGCACTTGTGTTGGTGCAGGAAACCACGTTTGCACTTGTATTAGTGTGGAAAAAACACTTTTCGCACTTGTGTTGGTGCAGGAAACCACTTTTGCACTTGTATTTGTGTGGAAAAAACACTTTTCGCACTTGTGTTAGTGTTGAAAAACCACTTTTCGCACTTGTGTTAGTGTTGAAAAACCACATTTCGCACTTGTGTTAGTGTTGAAAAACCACATTTCGCACTTGTGTTGGTGCAGGAAACCACTTTTGCACTTGTATTAGTGTGGAAAAAACACTTTTCGCACTTGTGTTGGTGCAGGAAACCACTTTTGCACTTGTATTTGTGTGGAAAAAACACTTTTCGCACTTGTGTTAGTGTTGAAAAACCACTTTTTGCACTTGTGTTAGTGTTGAAAAACCACATTTCGCACTTGTGTTGGTGCAGGAAACCACTTTTGCACTTGTATTAGTGTGGAAAAAACACTTTTTGCACTTGTGGTAGTGTTGAAAAACCACTTTTCGCACTTGTGTTAGTGTTGAAAAACCACTTTTCGCACTTGTGTTGGTGCAGGAAACCACTTTTGCACTTGTGTTAGTGTTGAAAAACCACTTTTCGCACTTGTGTGGGTGCAGGAAACCTTGTGGTGTGCACTTGTGGTGTGGAAAAAACACTTTTTGCACTTGTGATAGTGTTGAAAAACCACTTTTCGCACTTGTGTTAGTGTTGAAAAACCACTTTTCGCACTTGTGTTGGTGCAGGAAACCACTTTTGCCCGTGTATTAGTGTGGAAAAACCACTTTTCGCACTTGTGTTAGTGTTGAAAAACCACTTTTCGCACTTGTGTTAGTGTTGAAAAACCACTTTTCGCACTTGTGTTGGTGCAGGAAACCACTTTTGCACTTGTGTTAGTGTGGGAAAAACACTTTTTGCACTTGTGATAGTGTTGAAAAACCGCTTTTCGCACTTGTGTTAGTGTTGAAAAACCACTTTTCGCACTTGTGTTATTGTTGAAAAACCACTTTTCGCACTTGTGTTAGTGTTGAAAAACCACTTTTCGCACTTCTGTTGGTGCAGGAAACCACTTTTGCACTTGTATTAGTGTGGAAAAACCACATCGCACTTGTGTTAGTGTTGAAAAACCACTTTTCGCACTTGTGTTAGTGTTGAAAAACCACTTTTCGCACTTGTGTTAGTGTTGTAAAACCACTTTTCGCACTTGTGTTGGTGCAGGAAACCACTTTTGCACCTGTGTTAGTGTGGAAAAAACACTTTTCGCACTTGTGTTGGTGCAGGAAACCACTTTTCCACTGGTATTAGTGTGGAAAAAACACTTTTTGCACTTGTGATAGTGTTGAAAAACCACTTTTCGCACTTGTGTTAGTGTTGAAAAACCACTTTTCGCACTTGTGTTGGTGCAGGAAACCACTTTTGCACTTGTATTAGTGTGGAAAAAACACTTTTTGCACTTGTAATAGTGTTGAAAAACCACTTTTCGCACTTGTGTTAGTGTTGAAAAACCACTTTTCGCACTTGTGTTGGTGCAGGAAACCACTTTTGCACTTGTATTAGTGTGGAAAAACCACTTTTCGCACTTGTGTTAGTGTTGAAAAACCACTTTTCGCATTTGTGTTAGTGTTGAAAAACCACTTTTCGCACTTGTGTTGGTGCAGGAAACCACTTTTGCACTTGTATTAATGTGGAAAAAACACTTTTCGCACTTGTGATAGTGTTGAAAAACCACTTTTCGCACTTGTGTTAGTGTTGAAAAACCTCTTTTCGAACTTGTGTTGGTGCAAGAAACCACTTTTGCACTTGTATTAGTGTGGAAAAATTACTTTTCGCACTTGTGTTAGTGTTGAAAAACCACTTTTCGCAATTGTGTTAGTGTTGAAAAACCATTTTTCGCACTTGTGTGGGTGCAGGAAACCACTTTTGCACTTGTATTAGTGTGGAAAAAACACTTTTTGCACTTGTGATAGTGTTGAAAAACCACTTTTCGCACTTGTGTTAGTGTTGAAAAACCACTTTTCGCACTTGTGTTAGTGTTGAAAAATCACTTTTCGCACTTGTGTTAGTGTTAAAAAACCACTTTTCGCACTTGTGTTGGTGCAGGAAACCACTTTTGCACTTGTATTAGTGTGGAAAAAACACTTTTTGCACTTGTGATAGTGTTGAAAAACCACTTTTCGCACTTGGTTAGTGTTGAAAAACCACTTTTCGCACTTGTGTTGGTGCAGGAAACCACTTTTGCACTTGTATTAGTGTGGAAAAAACACTTTTTGCACTTGTGATAGTGTTGAAAAACCACTTTTCGCACTTGTGTTTGTGTTGAAAAACCACTTTTCGCACTTGTGTTGGTGCAGGAAACCACTTTTGCACTTCTATTAGTGTGGAAAAACCACTTTTCGCACTTGTGTTAGTGTTGAAAAACGACTTTTCGCACTTGTGTTAGTGTTGAAAAACCACTTTTCGCACTTGTGTTGGTGCAGAAAACCACGTTTGCACTTGTATTAGTGTGGAAAAACACTTTTTACACTTGTGATAGTGTTGAAAAACCACTTTTCGCACTTGAGTTAGTGTTGAAAAACCACTTTTCGCACTTGTGTTGGTGCAGGAAACCACTTTTGCACTTGTATTAGAGTGGAAAAAACACTTTTTGCACTTGTGATAGTGTTGAAAAACCAATTTTCGCACTTGTGTTAGTGTTGAAAAACCACATTTCGCACTTGTGTTGGTGCAGGAAACCACTTTTGCACTTGTATTAGTGTGGAAAAACCGCTTTTCGCACTTGTGTTAGTGTTGAAAAACCACTTTTGCACTTGTATTAGTGTGGAAAAACCACTTTTCGCACTTGTGTTAGTGTTGAAAAACCACTTTTCGCACTTGTGTTAGTGTTGAAAAACCACTTTTCGCACTTGTGTTGGTGCAGGAAACAACTTTTGCACTTGTATTAGTGTGGAAAAAACACTTTTTGCACTTGTGATAGTGTTGAAAAACCACTTTTTGCACTTGTGTTAGTGTTGAAAAACCACTTTTCACACTTGTGTTGGTGCAGGAAACCACTTTTGAACTTGTATTAGTGTGGAAAAACCACTTTTCGCACTTGTGTTAGTGTTGAAAAACCACTTTTCGCACTTGTGTTAGTGTTGAAAAACCACTTTTCGCACTTGTGTTTGTGCAGGAAACCACTTTTGCACTTGTATTAGTGTGGAAAAAACACTTTTTGCACTTGTGATAGTGTTGAAAAACCACTTTTCGCACTTGTGTTGGTGTTGAAAAACCACTTTTCGCACTTGTGTTGGTGCAGGAAACCACTTTTGCACTTGTATTAGTGTGGAAAAACCACTTTTCGCACTTGTGTTAGTGTTGAAAAACCACTTTTCGCACTTGTGTTAGTGTTGAAAAACCACTTTTCGCACTTGTGTTGGTGCAGGAAACCACGTTTGCACTTGTATTAGTGTGGAAAAAACACTTTTTGCACTTGTGATAGTGTTGAAAAACCACTTTTCGCACTTGTGTTAGTGTTGAAAAACCACTTTTCGCACTTGTGTTGGTGCAGGAAACCACTTTTGCACTTGTATTAGTGTGGAAAAAACACTTTTGCACTTGTGATAGTGTTGAAAAACCACTTTTCGCACTTGTGTTAGTGTTGAAAAACCACTTTTCGCACTTGTGTTGGTGCAGGAAACCACGTTTGCACTTGTATTAGTGTGGAAAAAACACTTTTCGCACTTGTGTTGGTGCAGGAAACCACTTTTGCACTTGTATTTGTGTGGAAAAAACACTTTTCGCACTTGTGTTAGTGTTGAAAAACCACTTTTCGCACTTGTGTTAGTGTTGAAAAACCACATTTCGCACTTGTGTTAGTGTTGAAAAACCACATTTCGCACTTGTGTTGGTGCAGGAAACCACTTTTGCACTTGTATTAGTGTGGAAAAAACACTTTTCGCACTTGTGTTGGTGCAGGAAAGCACTTTTGCACTTGTATTTGTGTGGAAAAAACACTTTTCGCACTTGTGTTAGTGTTGAAAAACCACTTTTTGCACTTGTGTTAGTGTTGAAAAACCACATTTCGCACTTGTGTTGGTGCAGGAAACCACTTTTGCACTTGTATTAGTGTGGAAAAAACACTTTTTGCACTTGTGGTAGTGTTGAAAAACCACTTTTCGCACTTGTGTTAGTGTTGAAAAACCACTTTTCGCACTTGTGTTGGTGCAGGAAACCACTTTTGCACTTGTGTTAGTGTTGAAAAACCACTTTTCGCACTTGTGTGGGTGCAGGAAACCTTGTGGTGTGCACTTGTGGTGTGGAAAAAACACTTTTTGCACTTGTGATAGTGTTGAAAAACCACTTTTCGCACTTGTGTTAGTGTTGAAAAACCACTTTTCGCACTTGTGTTGGTGCAGGAAACCACTTTTGCCCTTGTATTAGTGTGGAAAAACCACTTTTCGCACTTGTGTTAGTGTTGAAAAACCACTTTTCGCACTTGTGTTAGTGTTGAAAAACCACTTTTCGCACTTGTGTTGGTGCAGGAAACCACTTTTGCACTTGTGTTAGTGTGGGAAAAACACTTTTTGCACTTGTGATAGTGTTGAAAAACCGCTTTTCGCACTTGTGTTAGTGTTGAAAAACCACTTTTCGCACTTGTGTTATTGTTGAAAAACCACTTTTCGCACTTGTGTTAGTGTTGAAAAACCACTTTTCGCACTTCTGTTGGTGCAGGAAACCACTTTTGCACTTGTATTAGTGTGGAAAAACCACATCGCACTTGTGTTAGTGTTGAAAAACCACTTTTCGCACTTGTGTTAGTGTTGAAAAACCACTTTTCGCACTTGTGTTAGTGTTGTAAAACCACTTTTCGCACTTGTGTTGGTGCAGGAAACCACTTTTGCACCTGTGTTAGTGTGGAAAAAACACTTTTCGCACTTGTGTTGGTGCAGGAAACCACTTTTCCACTGGTATTAGTGTGGAAAAAACACTTTTTGCACTTGTGATAGTGTTGAAAAACCACTTTTCGCACTTGTGTTAGTGTTGAAAAACCACTTTTCGCACTTGTGTTGGTGCAGGAAACCACTTTTGCACTTGTATTAGTGTGGAAAAAACACTTTTTGCACTTGTAATAGTGTTGAAAATCCACTTTTCGCACTTGTGTTAGTGTTGAAAAACCACTTTTCGCACTTGTGTTGGTGCAGGAAACCACTTTTGCACTTGTATTAGTGTGGAAAAACCACTTTTCGCACTTGTGTTAGTGTTGAAAAACCACTTTTCGCATTTGTGTTAGTGTTGAAAAACCACTTTTCGCACTTGTGTTGGTGCAGGAAACCACTTTTGCACTTGTATTAATGTGGAAAAAACACTTTTCGCACTTGTGATAGTGTTGAAAAACCACTTTTCGCACTTGTGTTAGTGTTGAAAAACCTCTTTTCGAACTTGTGTTGGTGCAAGAAACCACTTTTGCACTTGTATTAGTGTGGAAAAATTACTTTTCGCACTTGTGTTAGTGTTGAAAAACCACTTTTCGCAATTGTGTTGGTGCAGGAAACCACTTTTGCACTTGTATTAGTGTGGAAAAACCACTTTTGCACTTGTATTAGTGTGGAAAAACCACTTTTCGCACTTGTGTTAGTGTTGAAAAATCACTTTTCGCACTTGTGTTAGTGTTAAAAAACCACTTTTCGCACTTGTGTTGGTGCAGGAAACCACTTTTGCACTTGTATTAGTGTGGAAAAAACACTTTTTGCACTTGTGATAGTGTTGAAAAACCACTTTTCGCACTTGGTTAGTGTTGAAAAACCACTTTTCGCACTTGTGTTGGTGCAGGAAACCACTTTTGCACTTGTATTAGTGTGGAAAAAACACTTTTTGCACTTGTGATAGTGTTGAAAAACC
Source organism: Myxine glutinosa (assembly GCF_964187855.1). Classification (NCBI taxonomy): domain Eukaryota; kingdom Metazoa; phylum Chordata; class Myxini; order Myxiniformes; family Myxinidae; genus Myxine; species Myxine glutinosa. The sequence goes on along the minus strand of NW_027616513.1, from coordinate 259,811 downwards.
ACTTTTCGCACTTGTGTTTGTGTTGAAAAACCACTTTTCGCACTTGTGTTGGTGCAGGAAACCACTTTTGCACTTCTATTAGTGTGGAAAAACCACTTTTCGCACTTGTGTTAGTGTTGAAAAACGACTTTTCGCACTTGTGTTAGTGTTGAAAAACCACTTTTCGCACTTGTGTTGGTGCAGAAAACCACGTTTGCACTTGTATTAGTGTGGAAAAACACTTTTTACACTTGTGATAGTGTTGAAAAACCACTTTTCGCACTTGAGTTAGTGTTGAAAAACCACTTTTCGCACTTGTGTTGGTGCAGGAAACCACTTTTGCACTTGTATTAGAGTGGAAAAAACACTTTTTGCACTTGTGATAGTGTTGAAAAACCAATTTTCGCACTTGTGTTAGTGTTGAAAAACCACATTTCGCACTTGTGTTGGTGCAGGAAACCACTTTTGCACTTGTATTAGTGTGGAAAAACCGCTTTTCGCACTTGTGTTAGTGTTGAAAAACCACTTTTGCACTTGTATTAGTGTGGAAAAACCACTTTTCGCACTTGTGTTAGTGTTGAAAAACCACTTTTCGCACTTGTGTTAGTGTTGAAAAACCACTTTTCGCACTTGTGTTGGTGCAGGAAACAACTTTTGCACTTGTATTAGTGTGGAAAAAACACTTTTTGCACTTGTGATAGTGTTGAAAAACCACTTTTTGCACTTGTGTTAGTGTTGAAAAACCACTTTTCACACTTGTGTTGGTGCAGGAAACCACTTTTGAACTTGTATTAGTGTGGAAAAACCACTTTTCGCACTTGTGTTAGTGTTGAAAAACCACTTTTCGCACTTGTGTTAGTGTTGAAAAACCACTTTTCGCACTTGTGTTTGTGCAGGAAACCACTTTTGCACTTGTATTAGTGTGGAAAAAACACTTTTTGCACTTGTGATAGTGTTGAAAAACCACTTTTCGCACTTGTGTTGGTGTTGAAAAACCACTTTTCGCACTTGTGTTGGTGCAGGAAACCACTTTTGCACTTGTATTAGTGTGGAAAAACCACTTTTCGCACTTGTGTTAGTGTTGAAAAACCACTTTTCGCACTTGTGTTAGTGTTGAAAAACCACTTTTCGCACTTGTGTTGGTGCAGGAAACCACGTTTGCACTTGTATTAGTGTGGAAAAAACACTTTTTGCACTTGTGATAGTGTTGAAAAACCACTTTTCGCACTTGTGTTAGTGTTGAAAAACCACTTTTCGCACTTGTGTTGGTGCAGGAAACCACTTTTGCACTTGTATTAGTGTGGAAAAAACACTTTTGCACTTGTGATAGTGTTGAAAAACCACTTTTCGCACTTGTGTTAGTGTTGAAAAACCACTTTTCGCACTTGTGTTGGTGCAGGAAACCACTTTTGCACTTGCATTAGTGTGGAAAAACCACTTTTCGCACTTGTGTTAGTATTCAAAAAACAACCTTTCGCACTTGTGTTAGTGTTGAAAAACCACTTTTCGCACTTGTGTTGGTGCAGGAAACCACGTTTGCACTTGTATTAGTGTGGAAAAAACACTTTTCGCACTTGTGTTGGTGCAGGAAACCACTTTTGCACTTGTATTTGTGTGGAAAAAACACTTTTCGCACTTGTGTTAGTGTTGAAAAACCACTTTTCGCACTTGTGTTAGTGTTGAAAAACCACATTTCGCACTTGTGTTAGTGTTGAAAAACCACATTTCGCACTTGTGTTGGTGCAGGAAACCACTTTTGCACTTGTATTAGTGTGGAAAAAACACTTTTCGCACTTGTGTTGGTGCAGGAAAGCACTTTTGCACTTGTATTTGTGTGGAAAAAACACTTTTCGCACTTGTGTTAGTGTTGAAAAACCACTTTTTGCACTTGTGTTAGTGTTGAAAAACCACATTTCGCACTTGTGTTGGTGCAGGAAACCACTTTTGCACTTGTATTAGTGTGGAAAAAACACTTTTTGCACTTGTGGTAGTGTTGAAAAACCACTTTTCGCACTTGTGTTAGTGTTGAAAAACCACTTTTCGCACTTGTGTTGGTGCAGGAAACCACTTTTGCACTTGTGTTAGTGTTGAAAAACCACTTTTCGCACTTGTGTGGGTGCAGGAAACCTTGTGGTGTGCACTTGTGGTGTGGAAAAAACACTTTTTGCACTTGTGATAGTGTTGAAAAACCACTTTTCGCACTTGTGTTGGTGCAGGAAACCACTTTTGCACTTGTATTTGTGTGGAAAAAACACTTTTCGCACTTGTGTTAGTGTTGAAAAACCACTTTTTGCACTTGTGTTAGTGTTGAAAAACCACATTTCGCACTTGTGTTGGTGCAGGAAACCACTTTTGCACTTGTATTAGTGTGGAAAAAACACTTTTTGCACTTGTGGTAGTGTTGAAAAACCACTTTTCGCACTTGTGTTAGTGTTGAAAAACCACTTTTCGCACTTGTGTTGGTGCAGGAAACCACTTTTGCACTTGTGTTAGTGTTGAAAAACCACTTTTCGCACTTGTGTGGGTGCAGGAAACCTTGTGGTGTGCACTTGTGGTGTGGAAAAAACACTTTTTGCACTTGTGATAGTGTTGAAAAACCACTTTTCGCACTTGTGTTAGTGTTGAAAAACCACTTTTCGCACTTGTGTTGGTGCAGGAAACCACTTTTGCCCTTGTATTAGTGTGGAAAAACCACTTTTCGCACTTGTGTTAGTGTTGAAAAACCACTTTTCGCACTTGTGTTAGTGTTGAAAAACCACTTTTCGCACTTGTGTTGGTGCAGGAAACCACTTTTGCACTTGTGTTAGTGTGGGAAAAACACTTTTTGCACTTGTGATAGTGTTGAAAAACCGCTTTTCGCACTTGTGTTAGTGTTGAAAAACCACTTTTCGCACTTGTGTTATTGTTGAAAAACCACTTTTCGCACTTGTGTTAGTGTTGAAAAACCACTTTTCGCACTTCTGTTGGTGCAGGAAACCACTTTTGCACTTGTATTAGTGTGGAAAAACCACATCGCACTTGTGTTAGTGTTGAAAAACCACTTTTCGCACTTGTGTTAGTGTTGAAAAACCACTTTTCGCACTTGTGTTAGTGTTGTAAAACCACTTTTCGCACTTGTGTTGGTGCAGGAAACCACTTTTGCACCTGTGTTAGTGTGGAAAAAACACTTTTCGCACTTGTGTTGGTGCAGGAAACCACTTTTCCACTGGTATTAGTGTGGAAAAAACACTTTTTGCACTTGTGATAGTGTTGAAAAACCACTTTTCGCACTTGTGTTAGTGTTGAAAAACCACTTTTCGCACTTGTGTTGGTGCAGGAAACCACTTTTGCACTTGTATTAGTGTGGAAAAAACACTTTTTGCACTTGTAATAGTGTTGAAAAACCACTTTTCGCACTTGTGTTAGTGTTGAAAAACCACTTTTCGCACTTGTGTTGGTGCAGGAAACCACTTTTGCACTTGTATTAGTGTGGAAAAACCACTTTTCGCACTTGTGTTAGTGTTGAAAAACCACTTTTCGCATTTGTGTTAGTGTTGAAAAACCACTTTTCGCACTTGTGTTGGTGCAGGAAACCACTTTTGCACTTGTATTAATGTGGAAAAAACACTTTTCGCACTTGTGATAGTGTTGAAAAACCACTTTTCGCACTTGTGTTAGTGTTGAAAAACCTCTTTTCGAACTTGTGTTGGTGCAAGAAACCACTTTTGCACTTGTATTAGTGTGGAAAAATTACTTTTCGCACTTGTGTTAGTGTTGAAAAACCACTTTTCGCAATTGTGTTAGTGTTGAAAAACCATTTTTCGCACTTGTGTGGGTGCAGGAAACCACTTTTGCACTTGTATTAGTGTGGAAAAAACACTTTTTGCACTTGTGATAGTGTTGAAAAACCACTTTTCGCAATTGTGTTAGTGTTGAAAAACCATTTTTCGCACTTGTGTTGGTGCAGGAAACAACTTTTGCACTTGTATTAGTGTGGAAAAAACACTTTTTGCACTTGTGATAGTGTTGAAAAACCACTTTTTGCACTTGTGTTAGTGTTGAAAAACCACTTTTCACACTTGTGTTGGTGCAGGAAACCACTTTTGAACTTGTATTAGTGTGGAAAAACCACTTTTCGCACTTGTGTTAGTGTTGAAAAACCACTTTTCGCACTTGTGTTAGTGTTGAAAAACCACTTTTCGCACTTGTGTTTGTGCAGGAAACCACTTTTGCACTTGTATTAGTGTGGAAAAAACACTTTTTGCACTTGTGATAGTGTTGAAAAACCACTTTTCGCACTTGTGTTGGTGTTGAAAAACCACTTTTCGCACTTGTGTTGGTGCAGGAAACCACTTTTGCACTTGTATTAGTGTGGAAAAACCACTTTTCGCACTTGTGTTAGTGTTGAAAAACCACTTTTCGCACTTGTGTTAGTGTTGAAAAACCACTTTTCGCACTTGTGTTGGTGCAGGAAACCACGTTTGCACTTGTATTAGTGTGGAAAAAACACTTTTTGCACTTGTGATAGTGTTGAAAAACCACTTTTCGCACTTGTGTTAGTGTTGAAAAACCACTTTTCGCACTTGTGTTGGTGCAGGAAACCACTTTTGCACTTGTATTAGTGTGGAAAAAACACTTTTGCACTTGTGATAGTGTTGAAAAACCACTTTTCGCACTTGTGTTAGTGTTGAAAAACCACTTTTCGCACTTGTGTTGGTGCAGGAAACCACTTTTGCACTTGCATTAGTGTGGAAAAACCACTTTTCGCACTTGTGTTAGTATTCAAAAAACAACCTTTCGCACTTGTGTTAGTGTTGAAAAACCACTTTTCGCACTTGTGTTGGTGCAGGAAACCACGTTTGCACTTGTATTAGTGTGGAAAAAACACTTTTCGCACTTGTGTTGGTGCAGGAAACCACTTTTGCACTTGTATTTGTGTGGAAAAAACACTTTTCGCACTTGTGTTAGTGTTGAAAAACCACTTTTCGCACTTGTGTTAGTGTTGAAAAACCACATTTCGCACTTGTGTTAGTGTTGAAAAACCACATTTCGCACTTGTGTTGGTGCAGGAAACCACTTTTGCACTTGTATTAGTGTGGAAAAAACACTTTTCGCACTTGTGTTGGTGCAGGAAAGCACTTTTGCACTTGTATTTGTGTGGAAAAAACACTTTTCGCACTTGTGTTAGTGTTGAAAAACCACTTTTTGCACTTGTGTTAGTGTTGAAAAACCACATTTCGCACTTGTGTTGGTGCAGGAAACCACTTTTGCACTTGTATTAGTGTGGAAAAAACACTTTTTGCACTTGTGGTAGTGTTGAAAAACCACTTTTCGCACTTGTGTTAGTGTTGAAAAACCACTTTTCGCACTTGTGTTGGTGCAGGAAACCACTTTTGCACTTGTGTTAGTGTTGAAAAACCACTTTTCGCACTTGTGTGGGTGCAGGAAACCTTGTGGTGTGCACTTGTGGTGTGGAAAAAACACTTTTTGCACTTGTGATAGTGTTGAAAAACCACTTTTCGCACTTGTGTTGGTGCAGGAAACCACTTTTGCACTTGTATTTGTGTGGAAAAAACACTTTTCGCACTTGTGTTAGTGTTGAAAAACCACTTTTTGCACTTGTGTTAGTGTTGAAAAACCACATTTCGCACTTGTGTTGGTGCAGGAAACCACTTTTGCACTTGTATTAGTGTGGAAAAAACACTTTTTGCACTTGTGGTAGTGTTGAAAAACCACTTTTCGCACTTGTGTTAGTGTTGAAAAACCACTTTTCGCACTTGTGTTGGTGCAGGAAACCACTTTTGCACTTGTGTTAGTGTTGAAAAACCACTTTTCGCACTTGTGTGGGTGCAGGAAACCTTGTGGTGTGCACTTGTGGTGTGGAAAAAACACTTTTTGCACTTGTGATAGTGTTGAAAAACCACTTTTCGCACTTGTGTTAGTGTTGAAAAACCACTTTTCGCACTTGTGTTGGTGCAGGAAACCACTTTTGCCCTTGTATTAGTGTGGAAAAACCACTTTTCGCACTTGTGTTAGTGTTGAAAAACCACTTTTCGCACTTGTGTTAGTGTTGAAAAACCACTTTTCGCACTTGTGTTGGTGCAGGAAACCACTTTTGCACTTGTGTTAGTGTGGGAAAAACACTTTTTGCACTTGTGATAGTGTTGAAAAACCGCTTTTCGCACTTGTGTTAGTGTTGAAAAACCACTTTTCGCACTTGTGTTATTGTTGAAAAACCACTTTTCGCACTTGTGTTAGTGTTGAAAAACCACTTTTCGCACTTCTGTTGGTGCAGGAAACCACTTTTGCACTTGTATTAGTGTGGAAAAACCACATCGCACTTGTGTTAGTGTTGAAAAACCACTTTTCGCACTTGTGTTAGTGTTGAAAAACCACTTTTCGCACTTGTGTTAGTGTTGTAAAACCACTTTTCGCACTTGTGTTGGTGCAGGAAACCACTTTTGCACCTGTGTTAGTGTGGAAAAAACACTTTTCGCACTTGTGTTGGTGCAGGAAACCACTTTTCCACTGGTATTAGTGTGGAAAAAACACTTTTTGCACTTGTGATAGTGTTGAAAAACCACTTTTCGCACTTGTGTTAGTGTTGAAAAACCACTTTTCGCACTTGTGTTGGTGCAGGAAACCACTTTTGCACTTGTATTAGTGTGGAAAAAACACTTTTTGCACTTGTAATAGTGTTGAAAAACCACTTTTCGCACTTGTGTTAGTGTTGAAAAACCACTTTTCGCACTTGTGTTGGTGCAGGAAACCACTTTTGCACTTGTATTAGTGTGGAAAAACCACTTTTCGCACTTGTGTTAGTGTTGAAAAACCACTTTTCGCATTTGTGTTAGTGTTGAAAAACCACTTTTCGCACTTGTGTTGGTGCAGGAAACCACTTTTGCACTTGTATTAATGTGGAAAAAACACTTTTCGCACTTGTGATAGTGTTGAAAAACCACTTTTCGCACTTGTGTTAGTGTTGAAAAACCTCTTTTCGAACTTGTGTTGGTGCAAGAAACCACTTTTGCACTTGTATTAGTGTGGAAAAATTACTTTTCGCACTTGTGTTAGTGTTGAAAAACCACTTTTCGCAATTGTGTTAGTGTTGAAAAACCATTTTTCGCACTTGTGTGGGTGCAGGAAACCACTTTTGCACTTGTATTAGTGTGGAAAAAACACTTTTTGCACTTGTGATAGTGTTGAAAAACCACTTTTCGCACCTGTGTTAGTGTTGAAAAACCACTTTTCGCACTTGTGTTGGTGCAGGCAACCACTTTTGCACTTGTATTAGTGTGGAAAAACCACTTTTCGCACTTGTGTTAGTGTTGAAAAACCACTTTTCGCACTTGTGTTAGTGTTGAAAAACCACCTTTCGCACTTGTGTTGGTGCAGGAAACCACTTTTGCACTTGTATTAGTGTGGGAAAAACACTTTTTGCACTTGTGATAGTGTTGAAAAACCACTTTTCGCACATGTGTTAGTGTTGAAAAACCACTTTTCGCACTTGTGTTGGTGCAGGAAACCACTTTTGCACTTGTATTAGTGTGGAAAAACCACTTTTCGCACTTGTGTTAGTGTTGAAAAACCACTTTTCGCACTTGTGTTAGTGTTGAAAAACCACTTTTCGCACTTGTGTTAGTGTTGTAAAACCACTTTTCGCACTTGTGTTGGTGCAGGAAACCACTTTTGCACTTGTATTAGTTTGGAAAAAACACTTTTTGCACTTGTGTTAGTGTTGAAAAACCACTTTTCGCACTTGTGTTGGTGCAGGAAACCACTTTTGCACTTGTATTTGTGTGGAAAAAACACTTTTCGCACTTGTGTTAGTGTTGAAAAACCACTTTTCGCACTTGTGTTGGTGCAGGAAACCACTTTTGCACTTGTATTAGTGTGGAAAAAACACTTTTTGCACTTGTAATAGTGTTGAAAAACCACTTTTCGCACTTGTGTTAGTGTTGAAAAACCACTTTTCGCACTTGTGTTGGTGCAGGAAACCACTTTTGCACTTGTATTAGTGTGGAAAAACCACTTTTCGCACTTGTGTTAGTGTTGAAAAACCACTTTTCGCATTTGTGTTAGTGTTGAAAAACCACTTTTCGCACTTGTGTTGGTGCAGGAAACCACTTTTGCACTTGTATTAATGTGGAAAAAACACTTTTCGCACTTGTGATAGTGTTGAAAAACCACTTTTCGCACTTGTGTTAGTGTTGAAAAACCTCTTTTCGAACTTGTGTTGGTGCAAGAAACCACTTTTGCACTTGTATTAGTGTGGAAAAATTACTTTTCGCACTTGTGTTAGTGTTGAAAAACCACTTTTCGCAATTGTGTTAGTGTTGAAAAACCATTTTTCGCACTTGTGTGGGTGCAGGAAACCACTTTTGCACTTGTATTAGTGTGGAAAAAACACTTTTTGCACTTGTGATAGTGTTGAAAAACCACTTTTCGCACTTGTGTTAGTGTTGAAAAACCACTTTTCGCACTTGTGTTGGTGCAGGCAACCACTTTTGCACTTGTATTAGTGTGGAAAAACCACTTTTCGCACTTGTGTTAGTGTTGAAAAACCACTTTTCGCACTTGTGTTAGTGTTGAAAAACCACCTTTCGCACTTGTGTTGGTGCAGGAAACCACTTTTGCACTTGTATTAGTGTGGGAAAAACACTTTTTGCACTTGTGATAGTGTTGAAAAACCACTTTTCGCACATGTGTTAGTGTTGAAAAACCACTTTTCGCACTTGTGTTGGTGCAGGAAACCACTTTTGCACTTGTATTAGTGTGGAAAAACCACTTTTCGCACTTGTGTTAGTGTTGAAAAACCACTTTTCGCACTTGTGTTAGTGTTGAAAAACCACTTTTCGCACTTGTGTTAGTGTTGTAAAACCACTTTTCGCACTTGTGTTGGTGCAGGAAACCACTTTTGCACTTGTATTAGTTTGGAAAAAACACTTTTTGCACTTGTGTTAGTGTTGAAAAACCACTTTTTGCACTTGTGTTTGTGTTGAAAAACCACTTTTCGCACTTGTGTTGGTGCAGGAAACCACTTTTGCACTTCTATTAGTGTGGAAAAACCACTTTTCGCACTTGTGTTAGTGTTGAAAAACGACTTTTCGCACTTGTGTTAGTGTTGAAAAACCACTTTTCGCACTTGTGTTGGTGCAGAAAACCACGTTTGCACTTGTATTAGTGTGGAAAAACACTTTTTACACTTGTGATAGTGTTGAAAAACCACTTTTCGCACTTGAGTTAGTGTTGAAAAACCACTTTTCGCACTTGTGTTGGTGCAGGAAACCACTTTTGCACTTGTATTAGAGTGGAAAAAACACTTTTTGCACTTGTGATAGTGTTGAAAAACCAATTTTCGCACTTGTGTTAGTGTTGAAAAACCACATTTCGCACTTGTGTTGGTGCAGGAAACCACTTTTGCACTTGTATTAGTGTGGAAAAACCGCTTTTCGCACTTGTGTTAGTGTTGAAAAACCACTTTTGCACTTGTATTAGTGTGGAAAAACCACTTTTCGCACTTGTGTTAGTGTTGAAAAACCACTTTTCGCACTTGTGTTAGTGTTGAAAAACCACTTTTCGCACTTGTGTTGGTGCAGGAAACAACTTTTGCACTTGTATTAGTGTGGAAAAAACACTTTTTGCACTTGTGATAGTGTTGAAAAACCACTTTTTGCACTTGTGTTAGTGTTGAAAAACCACTTTTCACACTTGTGTTGGTGCAGGAAACCACTTTTGAACTTGTATTAGTGTGGAAAAACCACTTTTCGCACTTGTGTTAGTGTTGAAAAACCACTTTTCGCACTTGTGTTAGTGTTGAAAAACCACTTTTCGCACTTGTGTTTGTGCAGGAAACCACTTTTGCACTTGTATTAGTGTGGAAAAAACACTTTTTGCACTTGTGATAGTGTTGAAAAACCACTTTTCGCACTTGTGTTGGTGTTGAAAAACCACTTTTCGCACTTGTGTTGGTGCAGGAAACCACTTTTGCACTTGTATTAGTGTGGAAAAACCACTTTTCGCACTTGTGTTAGTGTTGAAAAACCACTTTTCGCACTTGTGTTAGTGTTGAAAAACCACTTTTCGCACTTGTGTTGGTGCAGGAAACCACGTTTGCACTTGTATTAGTGTGGAAAAAACACTTTTTGCACTTGTGATAGTGTTGAAAAACCACTTTTCGCACTTGTGTTAGTGTTGAAAAACCACTTTTCGCACTTGTGTTGGTGCAGGAAACCACTTTTGCACTTGTATTAGTGTGGAAAAAACACTTTTGCACTTGTGATAGTGTTGAAAAACCACTTTTCGCACTTGTGTTAGTGTTGAAAAACCACTTTTCGCACTTGTGTTGGTGCAGGAAACCACTTTTGCACTTGCATTAGTGTGGAAAAACCACTTTTCGCACTTGTGTTAGTATTCAAAAAACAACCTTTCGCACTTGTGTTAGTGTTGAAAAACCACTTTTCGCACTTGTGTTGGTGCAGGAAACCACGTTTGCACTTGTATTAGTGTGGAAAAAACACTTTTCGCACTTGTGTTGGTGCAGGAAACCACTTTTGCACTTGTATTTGTGTGGAAAAAACACTTTTCGCACTTGTGTTAGTGTTGAAAAACCACTTTTCGCACTTGTGTTAGTGTTGAAAAACCACATTTCGCACTTGTGTTAGTGTTGAAAAACCACATTTCGCACTTGTGTTGGTGCAGGAAACCACTTTTGCACTTGTATTAGTGTGGAAAAAACACTTTTCGCACTTGTGTTGGTGCAGGAAAGCACTTTTGCACTTGTATTTGTGTGGAAAAAACACTTTTCGCACTTGTGTTAGTGTTGAAAAACCACTTTTTGCACTTGTGTTAGTGTTGAAAAACCACATTTCGCACTTGTGTTGGTGCAGGAAACCACTTTTGCACTTGTATTAGTGTGGAAAAAACACTTTTTGCACTTGTGGTAGTGTTGAAAAACCACTTTTCGCACTTGTGTTAGTGTTGAAAAACCACTTTTCGCACTTGTGTTGGTGCAGGAAACCACTTTTGCACTTGTGTTAGTGTTGAAAAACCACTTTTCGCACTTGTGTGGGTGCAGGAAACCTTGTGGTGTGCACTTGTGGTGTGGAAAAAACACTTTTTGCACTTGTGATAGTGTTGAAAAACCACTTTTCGCACTTGTGTTGGTGCAGGAAACCACTTTTGCACTTGTATTTGTGTGGAAAAAACACTTTTCGCACTTGTGTTAGTGTTGAAAAACCACTTTTTGCACTTGTGTTAGTGTTGAAAAACCACATTTCGCACTTGTGTTGGTGCAGGAAACCACTTTTGCACTTGTATTAGTGTGGAAAAAACACTTTTTGCACTTGTGGTAGTGTTGAAAAACCACTTTTCGCACTTGTGTTAGTGTTGAAAAACCACTTTTCGCACTTGTGTTGGTGCAGGAAACCACTTTTGCACTTGTGTTAGTGTTGAAAAACCACTTTTCGCACTTGTGTGGGTGCAGGAAACCTTGTGGTGTGCACTTGTGGTGTGGAAAAAACACTTTTTGCACTTGTGATAGTGTTGAAAAACCACTTTTCGCACTTGTGTTAGTGTTGAAAAACCACTTTTCGCACTTGTGTTGGTGCAGGAAACCACTTTTGCCCTTGTATTAGTGTGGAAAAACCACTTTTCGCACTTGTGTTAGTGTTGAAAAACCACTTTTCGCACTTGTGTTAGTGTTGAAAAACCACTTTTCGCACTTGTGTTGGTGCAGGAAACCACTTTTGCACTTGTGTTAGTGTGGGAAAAACACTTTTTGCACTTGTGATAGTGTTGAAAAACCGCTTTTCGCACTTGTGTTAGTGTTGAAAAACCACTTTTCGCACTTGTGTTATTGTTGAAAAACCACTTTTCGCACTTGTGTTAGTGTTGAAAAACCACTTTTCGCACTTCTGTTGGTGCAGGAAACCACTTTTGCACTTGTATTAGTGTGGAAAAACCACATCGCACTTGTGTTAGTGTTGAAAAACCACTTTTCGCACTTGTGTTAGTGTTGAAAAACCACTTTTCGCACTTGTGTTAGTGTTGTAAAACCACTTTTCGCACTTGTGTTGGTGCAGGAAACCACTTTTGCACCTGTGTTAGTGTGGAAAAAACACTTTTCGCACTTGTGTTGGTGCAGGAAACCACTTTTCCACTGGTATTAGTGTGGAAAAAACACTTTTTGCACTTGTGATAGTGTTGAAAAACCACTTTTCGCACTTGTGTTAGTGTTGAAAAACCACTTTTCGCACTTGTGTTGGTGCAGGAAACCACTTTTGCACTTGTATTAGTGTGGAAAAAACACTTTTTGCACTTGTAATAGTGTTGAAAAACCACTTTTCGCACTTGTGTTAGTGTTGAAAAACCACTTTTCGCACTTGTGTTGGTGCAGGAAACCACTTTTGCACTTGTATTAGTGTGGAAAAACCACTTTTCGCACTTGTGTTAGTGTTGAAAAACCACTTTTCGCATTTGTGATAGTGTTGAAAAACCACTTTTCGCACTTGTGTTGGTGCAGGAAACCACTTTTGCACTTGTATTAATGTGGAAAAAACACTTTTCGCACTTGTGATAGTGTTGAAAAACCACTTTTCGCACTTGTGTTAGTGTTGAAAAACCTCTTTTCGAACTTGTGTTGGTGCAAGAAACCACTTTTGCACTTGTATTAGTGTGGAAAAATTACTTTTCGCACTTGTGTTAGTGTTGAAAAACCACTTTTCGCAATTGTGTTAGTGTTGAAAAACCATTTTTCGCACTTGTGTGGGTGCAGGAAACCACTTTTGCACTTGTATTAGTGTGGAAAAAACACTTTTTGCACTTGTGATAGTGTTGAAAAACCACTTTTCGCACTTGTGTTAGTGTTGAAAAACCACTTTTCGCACTTGTGTTGGTGCAGGCAACCACTTTTGCACTTGTATTAGTGTGGAAAAACCACTTTTCGCACTTGTGTTAGTGTTGAAAAACCACTTTTCGCACTTGTGTTAGTGTTGAAAAACCACCTTTCGCACTTGTGTTGGTGCAGGAAACCACTTTTGCACTTGTATTAGTGTGGGAAAAACACTTTTTGCACTTGTGATAGTGTTGAAAAACCACTTTTCGCACATGTGTTAGTGTTGAAAAACCACTTTTCGCACTTGTGTTGGTGCAGGAAACCACTTTTGCACTTGTATTAGTGTGGAAAAACCACTTTTCGCACTTGTGTTAGTGTTGAAAAACCACTTTTCGCACTTGTGTTAGTGTTGAAAAACCACTTTTCGCACTTGTGTTAGTGTTGTAAAACCACTTTTCGCACTTGTGTTGGTGCAGGAAACCACTTTTGCACTTGTATTAGTTTGGAAAAAACACTTTTTGCACTTGTGTTAGTGTTGAAAAACCACTTTTTGCACTTGTGTTAGTGTTGAAAAACCACTTTTCGCACTTGTGTTGGTGCAGGAAACCACTTTTCCACTTGTATTAGTGTGGAAAAACACTTTTTGCACTTGTGATAGTGTTGAAAAACCACTTTTCGCACTTGTGTTAGTGTTGAAAAAACACTTTTCGCACTTGTGTTGGTGCAGGATACCACTTTTGCACTTGTATTAGTGTGGAAAAACCACTTTTGCACTTGTATTAGTGTGGAAAAACCACTTTTCGCACTTGTGTTAGTGTTGAAAAATCACTTTTCGCACTTGTGTTAGTGTTAAAAAACCACTTTTCGCACTTGTGTTGGTGCAGGAAACCACTTTTGCACTTGTATTAGTGTGGAAAAAACACTTTTTGCACTTGTGATAGTGTTGAAAAACCACTTTTCGCACTTGGTTAGTGTTGAAAAACCACTTTTCGCACTTGTGTTGGTGCAGGAAACCACTTTTGCACTTGTATTAGTGTGGAAAAAACACTTTTTGCACTTGTGATAGTGTTGAAAAACCACTTTTCGCACTTGTGTTTGTGTTGAAAAACCACTTTTCGCACTTGTGTTGGTGCAGGAAACCACTTTTGCACTTCTATTAGTGTGGAAAAACCACTTTTCGCACTTGTGTTAGTGTTGAAAAACGACTTTTCGCACTTGTGTTAGTGTTGAAAAACCACTTTTCGCACTTGTGTTGGTGCAGAAAACCACGTTTGCACTTGTATTAGTGTGGAAAAACACTTTTTACACTTGTGATAGTGTTGAAAAACCACTTTTCGCACTTGAGTTAGTGTTGAAAAACCACTTTTCGCACTTGTGTTGGTGCAGGAAACCACTTTTGCACTTGTATTAGAGTGGAAAAAACACTTTTTGCACTTGTGATAGTGTTGAAAAACCAATTTTCGCACTTGTGTTAGTGTTGAAAAACCACATTTCGCACTTGTGTTGGTGCAGGAAACCACTTTTGCACTTGTATTAGTGTGGAAAAACCGCTTTTCGCACTTGTGTTAGTGTTGAAAAACCACTTTTGCACTTGTATTAGTGTGGAAAAACCACTTTTCGCACTTGTGTTAGTGTTGAAAAACCACTTTTCGCACTTGTGTTAGTGTTGAAAAACCACTTTTCGCACTTGTGTTGGTGCAGGAAACAACTTTTGCACTTGTATTAGTGTGGAAAAAACACTTTTTGCACTTGTGATAGTGTTGAAAAACCACTTTTTGCACTTGTGTTAGTGTTGAAAAACCACTTTTCACACTTGTGTTGGTGCAGGAAACCACTTTTGAACTTGTATTAGTGTGGAAAAACCACTTTTCGCACTTGTGTTAGTGTTGAAAAACCACTTTTCGCACTTGTGTTAGTGTTGAAAAACCACTTTTCGCACTTGTGTTTGTGCAGGAAACCACTTTTGCACTTGTATTAGTGTGGAAAAAACACTTTTTGCACTTGTGATAGTGTTGAAAAACCACTTTTCGCACTTGTGTTGGTGTTGAAAAACCACTTTTCGCACTTGTGTTGGTGCAGGAAACCACTTTTGCACTTGTATTAGTGTGGAAAAACCACTTTTCGCACTTGTGTTAGTGTTGAAAAACCACTTTTCGCACTTGTGTTAGTGTTGAAAAACCACTTTTCGCACTTGTGTTGGTGCAGGAAACCACGTTTGCACTTGTATTAGTGTGGAAAAAACACTTTTTGCACTTGTGATAGTGTTGAAAAACCACTTTTCGCACTTGTGTTAGTGTTGAAAAACCACTTTTCGCACTTGTGTTGGTGCAGGAAACCACTTTTGCACTTGTATTAGTGTGGAAAAAACACTTTTGCACTTGTGATAGTGTTGAAAAACCACTTTTCGCACTTGTGTTAGTGTTGAAAAACCACTTTTCGCACTTGTGTTGGTGCAGGAAACCACTTTTGCACTTGCATTAGTGTGGAAAAACCACTTTTCGCACTTGTGTTAGTATTCAAAAAACAACCTTTCGCACTTGTGTTAGTGTTGAAAAACCACTTTTCGCACTTGTGTTGGTGCAGGAAACCACGTTTGCACTTGTATTAGTGTGGAAAAAACACTTTTCGCACTTGTGTTGGTGCAGGAAACCACTTTTGCACTTGTATTTGTGTGGAAAAAACACTTTTCGCACTTGTGTTAGTGTTGAAAAACCACTTTTCGCACTTGTGTTAGTGTTGAAAAACCACATTTCGCACTTGTGTTAGTGTTGAAAAACCACATTTCGCACTTGTGTTGGTGCAGGAAACCACTTTTGCACTTGTATTAGTGTGGAAAAAACACTTTTCGCACTTGTGTTGGTGCAGGAAAGCACTTTTGCACTTGTATTTGTGTGGAAAAAACACTTTTCGCACTTGTGTTAGTGTTGAAAAACCACTTTTTGCACTTGTGTTAGTGTTGAAAAACCACATTTCGCACTTGTGTTGGTGCAGGAAACCACTTTTGCACTTGTATTAGTGTGGAAAAAACACTTTTTGCACTTGTGGTAGTGTTGAAAAACCACTTTTCGCACTTGTGTTAGTGTTGAAAAACCACTTTTCGCACTTGTGTTGGTGCAGGAAACCACTTTTGCACTTGTGTTAGTGTTGAAAAACCACTTTTCGCACTTGTGTGGGTGCAGGAAACCTTGTGGTGTGCACTTGTGGTGTGGAAAAAACACTTTTTGCACTTGTGATAGTGTTGAAAAACCACTTTTCGCACTTGTGTTAGTGTTGAAAAACCACTTTTCGCACTTGTGTTGGTGCAGGAAACCACTTTTGCCCTTGTATTAGTGTGGAAAAACCACTTTTCGCACTTGTGTTAGTGTTGAAAAACCACTTTTCGCACTTGTGTTAGTGTTGAAAAACCACTTTTCGCACTTGTGTTGGTGCAGGAAACCACTTTTGCACTTGTGTTAGTGTGGGAAAAACACTTTTTGCACTTGTGATAGTGTTGAAAAACCGCTTTTCGCACTTGTGTTAGTGTTGAAAAACCACTTTTCGCACTTGTGTTATTGTTGAAAAACCACTTTTCGCACTTGTGTTAGTGTTGAAAAACCACTTTTCGCACTTCTGTTGGTGCAGGAAACCACTTTTGCACTTGTATTAGTGTGGAAAAACCACATCGCACTTGTGTTAGTGTTGAAAAACCACTTTTCGCACTTGTGTTAGTGTTGAAAAACCACTTTTCGCACTTGTGTTAGTGTTGTAAAACCACTTTTCGCACTTGTGTTGGTGCAGGAAACCACTTTTGCACCTGTGTTAGTGTGGAAAAAACACTTTTCGCACTTGTGTTGGTGCAGGAAACCACTTTTCCACTGGTATTAGTGTGGAAAAAACACTTTTTGCACTTGTGATAGTGTTGAAAAACCACTTTTCGCACTTGTGTTAGTGTTGAAAAACCACTTTTCGCACTTGTGTTGGTGCAGGAAACCACTTTTGCACTTGTATTAGTGTGGAAAAAACACTTTTTGCACTTGTAATAGTGTTGAAAATCCACTTTTCGCACTTGTGTTAGTGTTGAAAAACCACTTTTCGCACTTGTGTTGGTGCAGGAAACCACTTTTGCACTTGTATTAGTGTGGAAAAACCACTTTTCGCACTTGTGTTAGTGTTGAAAAACCACTTTTCGCATTTGTGTTAGTGTTGAAAAACCACTTTTCGCACTTGTGTTGGTGCAGGAAACCACTTTTGCACTTGTATTAATGTGGAAAAAACACTTTTCGCACTTGTGATAGTGTTGAAAAACCACTTTTCGCACTTGTGTTAGTGTTGAAAAACCTCTTTTCGAACTTGTGTTGGTGCAAGAAACCACTTTTGCACTTGTATTAGTGTGGAAAAATTACTTTTCGCACTTGTGTTAGTGTTGAAAAACCACTTTTCGCAATTGTGTTGGTGCAGGAAACCACTTTTGCACTTGTATTAGTGTGGAAAAACCACTTTTGCACTTGTATTAGTGTGGAAAAACCACTTTTCGCACTTGTGTTAGTGTTGAAAAATCACTTTTCGCACTTGTGTTAGTGTTAAAAAACCACTTTTCGCACTTGTGTTGGTGCAGGAAACCACTTTTGCACTTGTATTAGTGTGGAAAAAACACTTTTTGCACTTGTGATAGTGTTGAAAAACCACTTTTCGCACTTGGTTAGTGTTGAAAAACCACTTTTCGCACTTGTGTTGGTGCAGGAAACCACTTTTGCACTTGTATTAGTGTGGAAAAAACACTTTTTGCACTTGTGATAGTGTTGAAAAACCACTTTTCGCACTTGTGTTTGTGTTGAAAAACCACTTTTCGCACTTGTGTTGGTGCAGGAAACCACTTTTGCACTTCTATTAGTGTGGAAAAACCACTTTTCGCACTTGTGTTAGTGTTGAAAAACGACTTTTCGCACTTGTGTTAGTGTTGAAAAACCACTTTTCGCACTTGTGTTGGTGCAGAAAACCACGTTTGCACTTGTATTAGTGTGGAAAAACACTTTTTACACTTGTGATAGTGTTGAAAAACCACTTTTCGCACTTGAGTTAGTGTTGAAAAAACCACTTTTCGCACTTGTGTTGGTGCAGGAAACCACTTTTGCACTTGTATTAGAGTGGAAAAAACACTTTTTGCACTTGTGATAGTGTTGAAAAACCAATTTTCGCACTTGTGTTAGTGTTGAAAAACCACATTTCGCACTTGTGTTGGTGCAGGAAACCACTTTTGCACTTGTATTAGTGTGGAAAAACCGCTTTTCGCACTTGTGTTAGTGTTGAAAAACCACTTTTGCACTTGTATTAGTGTGGAAAAACCACTTTTCGCACTTGTGTTAGTGTTGAAAAACCACTTTTCGCACTTGTGTTAGTGTTGAAAAACCACTTTTCGCACTTGTGTTGGTGCAGGAAACAACTTTTGCACTTGTATTAGTGTGGAAAAAACACTTTTTGCACTTGTGATAGTGTTGAAAAACCACTTTTTGCACTTGTGTTAGTGTTGAAAAACCACTTTTCACACTTGTGTTGGTGCAGGAAACCACTTTTGAACTTGTATTAGTGTGGAAAAACCACTTTTCGCACTTGTGTTAGTGTTGAAAAACCACTTTTCGCACTTGTGTTAGTGTTGAAAAACCACTTTTCGCACTTGTGTTTGTGCAGGAAACCACTTTTGCACTTGTATTAGTGTGGAAAAAACACTTTTTGCACTTGTGATAGTGTTGAAAAACCACTTTTCGCACTTGTGTTGGTGTTGAAAAACCACTTTTCGCACTTGTGTTGGTGCAGGAAACCACTTTTGCACTTGTATTAGTGTGGAAAAACCACTTTTCGCACTTGTGTTAGTGTTGAAAAACCACTTTTCGCACTTGTGTTAGTGTTGAAAAACCACTTTTCGCACTTGTGTTGGTGCAGGAAACCACGTTTGCACTTGTATTAGTGTGGAAAAAACACTTTTTGCACTTGTGATAGTGTTGAAAAACCACTTTTCGCACTTGTGTTAGTGTTGAAAAACCACTTTTCGCACTTGTGTTGGTGCAGGAAACCACTTTTGCACTTGTATTAGTGTGGAAAAAACACTTTTGCACTTGTGATAGTGTTGAAAAACCACTTTTCGCACTTGTGTTAGTGTTGAAAAACCACTTTTCGCACTTGTGTTGGTGCAGGAAACCACTTTTGCACTTGCATTAGTGTGGAAAAACCACTTTTCGCACTTGTGTTAGTATTCAAAAAACAACCTTTCGCACTTGTGTTAGTGTTGAAAAACCACTTTTCGCACTTGTGTTGGTGCAGGAAACCACGTTTGCACTTGTATTAGTGTGGAAAAAACACTTTTCGCACTTGTGTTGGTGCAGGAAACCACTTTTGCACTTGTATTTGTGTGGAAAAAACACTTTTCGCACTTGTGTTAGTGTTGAAAAACCACTTTTCGCACTTGTGTTAGTGTTGAAAAACCACATTTCGCACTTGTGTTAGTGTTGAAAAAACACATTTCGCACTTGTGTTGGTGCAGGAAACCACTTTTGCACTTGTATTAGTGTGGAAAAAACACTTTTCGCACTTGTGTTGGTGCAGGAAAGCACTTTTGCACTTGTATTTGTGTGGAAAAAACACTTTTCGCACTTGTGTTAGTGTTGAAAAACCACTTTTTGCACTTGTGTTAGTGTTGAAAAACCACATTTCGCACTTGTGTTGGTGCAGGAAACCACTTTTGCACTTGTATTAGTGTGGAAAAAACACTTTTTGCACTTGTGGTAGTGTTGAAAAACCACTTTTCGCACTTGTGTTAGTGTTGAAAAACCACTTTTCGCACTTGTGTTGGTGCAGGAAACCACTTTTGCACTTGTGTTAGTGTTGAAAAACCACTTTTCGCACTTGTGTGGGTGCAGGAAACCTTGTGGTGTGCACTTGTGGTGTGGAAAAAACACTTTTTGCACTTGTGATAGTGTTGAAAAACCACTTTTCGCACTTGTGTTAGTGTTGAAAAACCACTTTTCGCACTTGTGTTGGTGCAGGAAACCACTTTTGCCCTTGTATTAGTGTGGAAAAACCACTTTTCGCACTTGTGTTAGTGTTGAAAAACCACTTTTCGCACTTGTGTTAGTGTTGAAAAACCACTTTTCGCACTTGTGTTGGTGCAGGAAACCACTTTTGCACTTGTGTTAGTGTGGGAAAAACACTTTTTGCACTTGTGATAGTGTTGAAAAACCGCTTTTCGCACTTGTGTTAGTGTTGAAAAACCACTTTTCGCACTTGTGTTATTGTTGAAAAACCACTTTTCGCACTTGTGTTAGTGTTGAAAAACCACTTTTCGCACTTCTGTTGGTGCAGGAAACCACTTTTGCACTTGTATTAGTGTGGAAAAACCACATCGCACTTGTGTTAGTGTTGAAAAACCACTTTTCGCACTTGTGTTAGTGTTGAAAAACCACTTTTTGCACTTGTGTTAGTGTTGTAAAACCACTTTTCGCACTTGTGTTGGTGCAGGAAACCACTTTTGCACCTGTGTTAGTGTGGAAAAAACACTTTTCGCACTTGTGTTGGTGCAGGAAACCACTTTTCCACTGGTATTAGTGTGGAAAAAACACTTTTTGCACTTGTGATAGTGTTGAAAAACCACTTTTCGCACTTGTGTTAGTGTTGAAAAACCACTTTTCGCACTTGTGTTGGTGCAGGAAACCACTTTTGCACTTGTATTAGTGTGGAAAAAACACTTTTTGCACTTGTAATAGTGTTGAAAAACCACTTTTCGCACTTGTGTTAGTGTTGAAAAACCACTTTTCGCACTTGTGTTGGTGCAGGAAACCACTTTTGCACTTGTATTAGTGTGGAAAAACCACTTTTCGCACTTGTGTTAGTGTTGAAAAACCACTTTTCGCATTTGTGTTAGTGTTGAAAAACCACTTTTCGCACTTGTGTTGGTGCAGGAAACCACTTTTGCACTTGTATTAATGTGGAAAAAACACTTTTCGCACTTGTGATAGTGTTGAAAAACCACTTTTCGCACTTGTGTTAGTGTTGAAAAACCTCTTTTCGAACTTGTGTTGGTGCAAGAAACCACTTTTGCACTTGTATTAGTGTGGAAAAATTACTTTTCGCACTTGTGTTAGTGTTGAAAAACCACTTTTCGCAATTGTGTTAGTGTTGAAAAACCACTTTTCGCACTTGTGTGGGTGCAGGAAACCACTTTTGCACTTGTATTAGTGTGGAAAAAACACTTTTTGCACTTGTGATAGTGTTGAAAAACCACTTTTCGCACTTGTGTTAGTGTTGAAAAACCACTTTTCGCACTTGTGTTGGTGCAGGCAACCACTTTTGCACTTGTATTAGTGTGGAAAAACCACTTTTCGCACTTGTGTTAGTGTTGAAAAACCACTTTTCGCACTTGTGTTAGTGTTGAAAAACCACCTTTCGCACTTGTGTTGGTGCAGGAAACCACTTTTGCACTTGTATTAGTGTGGGAAAAACACTTTTTGCACTTGTGATAGTGTTGAAAAACCACTTTTCGCACATGTGTTAGTGTTGAAAAACCACTTTTCGCACTTGTGTTGGTGCAGGAAACCACTTTTGCACTTGTATTAGTGTGGAAAAACCACTTTTCGCACTTGTGTTAGTGTTGAAAAACCACTTTTCGCACTTGTGTTAGTGTTGAAAAACCACTTTTCGCACTTGTGTTAGTGTTGTAAAACCACTTTTCGCACTTGTGTTGGTGCAGGAAACCACTTTTGCACTTGTATTAGTTTGGAAAAAACACTTTTTGCACTTGTGTTAGTGTTGAAAAACCACTTTTTGCACTTGTGTTAGTGTTGAAAAACCACTTTTCGCACTTGTGTTGGTGCAGGAAACCACTTTTCCACTTGTATTAGTGTGGAAAAACACTTTTTGCACTTGTGATAGTGTTGAAAAACCACTTTTCGCACTTGTGTTAGTGTTGAAAAAACACTTTTCGCACTTGTGTTGGTGCAGGAAACCACTTTTGCACTTGTATTAGTGTGGAAAAACCACTTTTGCACTTGTATTAGTGTGGAAAAACCACTTTTCGCACTTGTGTTAGTGTTGAAAAATCACTTTTCGCACTTGTGTTAGTGTTAAAAAACCACTTTTCGCACTTGTGTTGGTGCAGGAAACCACTTTTGCACTTGTATTAGTGTGGAAAAAACACTTTTTGCACTTGTGATAGTGTTGAAAAACCACTTTTCGCACTTGGTTAGTGTTGAAAAACCACTTTTCGCACTTGTGTTGGTGCAGGAAACCACTTTTGCACTTGTATTAGTGTGGAAAAAACACTTTTTGCACTTGTGATAGTGTTGAAAAACCACTTTTCGCACTTGTGTTTGTGTTGAAAAACCACTTTTCGCACTTGTGTTGGTGCAGGAAACCACTTTTGCACTTCTATTAGTGTGGAAAAACCACTTTTCGCACTTGTGTTAGTGTTGAAAAACGACTTTTCGCACTTGTGTTAGTGTTGAAAAACCACTTTTCGCACTTGTGTTGGTGCAGAAAACCACGTTTGCACTTGTATTAGTGTGGAAAAACACTTTTTACACTTGTGATAGTGTTGAAAAACCACTTTTTGCACTTGAGTTAGTGTTGAAAAACCACTTTTCGCACTTGTGTTGGTGCAGGAAACCACTTTTGCACTTGTATTAGAGTGGAAAAAACACTTTTTGCACTTGTGATAGTGTTGAAAAACCACTTTCGCACTTGGGTTAGTGTTGAAAAACCACTTTTCGCACTTGTGTTGGTGCAGGAAACCACTTTTGCACTTGTATTAGTGTGGAAAAACCACTTTTCGCACTTGTGTTAGTATTCAAAAAACAACCTTTCGCACTTGTGTTAGTGTTGAAAAACCACTTTTCGCACTTGTGTTGGTGCAGGAAACCACGTTTGCACTTGTATTAGTGTGGAAAAAACACTTTTTGCACTTGTGATAGTGTTGAAAAACCACTTTTCGCACTTGTGTTAGTGTTGAAAAACCACTTTTCGCACTTCTGTTGGTGCAGGAAACCACTTTTGCACTTGTATTAGTGTGGAAAAAACACTTTTTGCACTTGTGATAGTGTTGAAAAACGACTTTTCGCACTTGTGTTTGTGTTGAAAAACCACTTTTCGCACTTGTGTTGGTGCAGGAAACCACTTTTGCACTTGTATTAGTGTGGAAAAACCACTTTTCGCACTTGTGTTCGTGTTAAAAAACCACTTTTCGCACTTGTGTTAGTGTTGAAAAACCACTTTTCGCACTTGCGTTAGTGTTGAAAAACCACTGTTCGCACTTGTGTTAGTGTTGAAAAACCACTTTTCGCACTTGTGTTAGTGTTGAAAAACCACTTTTCGCACTTGTGTTAGTGTTGAAAAACCACTTTTCGCACTTGTGTTAGTGTTGAAAAACCACTTTTCGCACTTGTGTTAGTGTTGAAAAACCACTTTTCGCACTTGTGTTAGTGTTGAAAAACCACTTTTCGCACTTGTGTTAGTGTTGAAAAACCACATTTCGCACTTGTGTTGGTGCAGGAAACCACTTTTGCACTTGTATTAGTGTGGAAAAACCGCTTTTCGCACTTGTGTTAGTGTTGAAAAACCACTTTTGCACTTGTATTAGTGTGGAAAAACCACTTTTCGCACTTGTGTTAGTTAGTGTTGAAAAACCACTTTTCGCACTTGTGTTAG
Organism: Myxine glutinosa; assembly: GCF_964187855.1. Lineage (NCBI taxonomy): Eukaryota > Metazoa > Chordata > Myxini > Myxiniformes > Myxinidae > Myxine > Myxine glutinosa. The sequence goes on along the minus strand of NW_027616513.1, from coordinate 236,350 downwards.
TGTTGAAAAACCACTTTTCGCACTTGTGTTGGTGCAGGAAACAACTTTTGCACTTGTATTAGTGTGGAAAAAACACTTTTTGCACTTGTGATAGTGTTGAAAAACCACTTTTTGCACTTGTGTTAGTGTTGAAAAACCACTTTTCACACTTGTGTTGGTGCAGGAAACCACTTTTGAACTTGTATTAGTGTGGAAAAACCACTTTTCGCACTTGTGTTAGTGTTGAAAAACCACTTTTCGCACTTGTGTTAGTGTTGAAAAACCACTTTTCGCACTTGTGTTTGTGCAGGAAACCACTTTTGCACTTGTATTAGTGTGGAAAAAACACTTTTTGCACTTGTGATAGTGTTGAAAAACCACTTTTCGCACTTGTGTTGGTGTTGAAAAACCACTTTTCGCACTTGTGTTGGTGCAGGAAACCACTTTTGCACTTGTATTAGTGTGGAAAAACCACTTTTCGCACTTGTGTTAGTGTTGAAAAACCACTTTTCGCACTTGTGTTAGTGTTGAAAAACCACTTTTCGCACTTGTGTTGGTGCAGGAAACCACGTTTGCACTTGTATTAGTGTGGAAAAAACACTTTTTGCACTTGTGATAGTGTTGAAAAACCACTTTTCGCACTTGTGTTAGTGTTGAAAAACCACTTTTCGCACTTGTGTTGGTGCAGGAAACCACTTTTGCACTTGTATTAGTGTGGAAAAAACACTTTTGCACTTGTGATAGTGTTGAAAAACCACTTTTCGCACTTGTGTTAGTGTTGAAAAACCACTTTTCGCACTTGTGTTGGTGCAGGAAACCACTTTTGCACTTGCATTAGTGTGGAAAAACCACTTTTCGCACTTGTGTTAGTATTCAAAAAACAACCTTTCGCACTTGTGTTAGTGTTGAAAAACCACTTTTCGCACTTGTGTTGGTGCAGGAAACCACGTTTGCACTTGTATTAGTGTGGAAAAAACACTTTTCGCACTTGTGTTGGTGCAGGAAACCACTTTTGCACTTGGATTTGTGTGGAAAAAACACTTTTCGCACTTGTGTTAGTGTTGAAAAACCACTTTTCGCACTTGTGTTAGTGTTGAAAAACCACATTTCGCACTTGTGTTAGTGTTGAAAAACCACATTTCGCACTTGTGTTGGTGCAGGAAACCACTTTTGCACTTGTATTAGTGTGGAAAAAACACTTTTCGCACTTGTGTTGGTGCAGGAAACCACTTTTGCACTTGTATTTGTGTGGAAAAAACACTTTTCGCACTTGTGTTAGTGTTGAAAAACCACTTTTTGCACTTGTGTTAGTGTTGAAAAACCACATTTCGCACTTGTGTTGGTGCAGGAAACCACTTTTGCACTTGTATTAGTGTGGAAAAAACACTTTTTGCACTTGTGGTAGTGTTGAAAAACCACTTTTCGCACTTGTGTTAGTGTTGAAAAACCACTTTTCGCACTTGTGTTGGTGCAGGAAACCACTTTTGCACTTGTGTTAGTGTTGAAAAACCACTTTTCGCACTTGTGTCGGTGCAGGAAACCTTGTGGTGTGCACTTGTGGTGTGGAAAAAACACTTTTTGCACTTGTGATAGTGTTGAAAAACCACTTTTCGCACTTGTGTTAGTGTTGAAAAACCACTTTTCGCACTTGTGTTGGTGCAGGAAACCACTTTTGCCCTTGTATTAGTGTGGAAAAACCACTTTTCGCACTTGTGTTAGTGTTGAAAAACCACTTTTCGCACTTGTGTTAGTGTTGAAAAACCACTTTTCGCACTTGTGTTGGTGCAGGAAACCACTTTTGCACTTGTATTAGTGTGGGAAAAACACTTTTTGCACTTGTGATAGTGTTGAAAAACCGCTTTTCGCACTTGTGTTAGTGTTGAAAAACCACTTTTCGCACTTGTGTTATTGTTGAAAAACCACTTTTCGCACTTGTGTTAGTGTTGAAAAACCACTTTTCGCACTTCTGTTGGTGCAGGAAACCACTTTTGCACTTGTATTTGTGTGGAAAAAACACTTTTCGCACTTGTGTTAGTGTTGAAAAACCACTTTTCGCACTTGTGTTAGTGTTGAAAAACCACATTTCGCACTTGTGTTAGTGTTGAAAAACCACATTTCGCACTTGTGTTGGTGCAGGAAACCACTTTTGCACTTGTATTAGTGTGGGAAAAACACTTTTTGCACTTGTGATAGTGTTGAAAAACCGCTTTTCGCACTTGTGTTAGTGTTGAAAAACCACTTTTCGCACTTGTGTTATTGTTGAAAAACCACTTTTCGCACTTGTGTTAGTGTTGAAAAACCACTTTTCGCACTTCTGTTGGTGCAGGAAACCACTTTTGCACTTGTATTTGTGTGGAAAAAACACTTTTCGCACTTGTGTTAGTGTTGAAAAACCACTTTTCGCACTTGTGTTAGTGTTGAAAAACCACATTTCGCACTTGTGTTAGTGTTGAAAAACCACATTTCGCACTTGTGTTGGTGCAGGAAACCACTTTTGCACTTGTATTAGTGTGGAAAAACCACTTTTCGCACTTGTGTTAGTGTTGAAAAACCACTTTTCGCACTTGTGTTAGTGTTGTAAAACCACTTTTCGCACTTGTGTTGGTGCAGGAAACCACTTTTGCACTTGTATTAGTTTGGAAAAAACACTTTTTGCACTTGTGTTAGTGTTGAAAAACCACTTTTTGCACTTGTGTTAGTGTTGAAAAACCACTTTTCGCACTTGTGTTGGTGCAGGAAACCACTTTTCCACTTGTATTAGTGTGGAAAAACACTTTTTGCACTTGTGATAGTGTTGAAAAACCACTTTTCGCACTTGTGTTAGTGTTGAAAAAACACTTTTCGCACTTGTGTTGGTGCAGGAAACCACTTTTGCACTTGTATTAGTGTGGAAAAACCACTTTTGCACTTGTATTAGTGTGGAAAAACCACTTTTCGCACTTGTGTTAGTGTTGAAAAATCACTTTTCGCACTTGTGTTAGTGTTAAAAAACCACTTTTCGCACTTGTGTTGGTGCAGGAAACCACTTTTGCACTTGTATTAGTGTGGAAAAAACACTTTTTGCACTTGTGATAGTGTTGAAAAACCACTTTTCGCACTTGGTTAGTGTTGAAAAACCACTTTTCGCACTTGTGTTGGTGCAGGAAACCACTTTTGCACTTGTATTAGTGTGGAAAAAACACTTTTTGCACTTGTGATAGTGTTGAAAAACCACTTTTCGCACTTGTGTTTGTGTTGAAAAACCACTTTTCGCACTTGTGTTGGTGCAGGAAACCACTTTTGCACTTCTATTAGTGTGGAAAAACCACTTTTCGCACTTGTGTTAGTGTTGAAAAACGACTTTTCGCACTTGTGTTAGTGTTGAAAAACCACTTTTCGCACTTGTGTTGGTGCAGAAAACCACGTTTGCACTTGTATTAGTGTGGAAAAACACTTTTTACACTTGTGATAGTGTTGAAAAACCACTTTTCGCACTTGAGTTAGTGTTGAAAAACCACTTTTCGCACTTGTGTTGGTGCAGGAAACCACTTTTGCACTTGTATTAGAGTGGAAAAAACACTTTTTGCACTTGTGATAGTGTTGAAAAACCACTTTCGCACTTGGGTTAGTGTTGAAAAACCACTTTTCGCACTTGTGTTGGTGCAGGAAACCACTTTTGCACTTGTATTAGTGTGGAAAAACCACTTTTCGCACTTGTGTTAGTATTCAAAAAACAACCTTTCGCACTTGTGTTAGTGTTGAAAAACCACTTTTCGCACTTGTGTTGGTGCAGGAAACCACGTTTGCACTTGTATTAGTGTGGAAAAAACACTTTTTGCACTTGTGATAGTGTTGAAAAACCACTTTTCGCACTTGTGTTAGTGTTGAAAAACCACTTTTCGCACTTCTGTTGGTGCAGGAAACCACTTTTGCACTTGTATTAGTGTGGAAAAAACACTTTTTGCACTTGTGATAGTGTTGAAAAACGACTTTTCGCACTTGTGTTTGTGTTGAAAAACCACTTTTCGCACTTGTGTTGGTGCAGGAAACCACTTTTGCACTTGTATTAGTGTGGAAAAACCACTTTTCGCACTTGTGTTAGTGTTAAAAAACCACTTTTCGCACTTGTGTTAGTGTTGAAAAACCACTTTTCGCACTTGCGTTAGTGTTGAAAAACCACTGTTCGCACTTGTGTTAGTGTTGAAAAACCACTTTTCGCACTTGTGTTAGTGTTGAAAAACCACTTTTCGCACTTGTGTTAGTGTTGAAAAACCACTTTTCGCACTTGTGTTAGTGTTGAAAAACCACTTTTCGCACTTGTGTTAGTGTTGAAAAACCACTTTTCGCACTTGTGTTAGTGTTGAAAAACCACTTTTCGCACTTGTGTTAGTGTTGAAAAACCACATTTCGCACTTGTGTTGGTGCAGGAAACCACTTTTGCACTTGTATTAGTGTGGAAAAACCGCTTTTCGCACTTGTGTTACTGTTGAAAAACCACTTTTGCACTTGTATTAGTGTGGAAAAACCACTTTTCGCACTTGTGTTAGTTAGTGTTGAAAAACCACTTTTCGCACTTGTGTTAGTGTTGAAAAACCACTTTTCGCACTTGTGTTGGTGCAGGAAACAACTTTTGCACTTGTATTAGTGTGGAAAAAACACTTTTTGCACTTGTGATAGTGTTGAAAAACCACTTTTTGCACTTGTGTTAGTGTTGAAAAACCACTTTTCACACTTGTGTTGGTGCAGGAAACCACTTTTGAACTTGTATTAGTGTGGAAAAACCACTTTTCGCACTTGTGTTAGTGTTGAAAAACCACTTTTCGCACTTGTGTTAGTGTTGAAAAACCACTTTTCGCACTTGTGTTTGTGCAGGAAACCACTTTTGCACTTGTATTAGTGTGGAAAAAACACTTTTTGCACTTGTGATAGTGTTGAAAAACCACTTTTCGCACTTGTGTTGGTGTTGAAAAACCACTTTTCGCACTTGTGTTGGTGCAGGAAACCACTTTTGCACTTGTATTAGTGTGGAAAAACCACTTTTCGCACTTGTGTTAGTGTTGAAAAACCACTTTTCGCACTTGTGTTAGTGTTGAAAAACCACTTTTCGCACTTGTGTTGGTGCAGGAAACCACGTTTGCACTTGTATTAGTGTGGAAAAAACACTTTTTGCACTTGTGATAGTGTTGAAAAACCACTTTTCGCACTTGTGTTAGTGTTGAAAAACCACTTTTCGCACTTGTGTTGGTGCAGGAAACCACTTTTGCACTTGTATTAGTGTGGAAAAAACACTTTTGCACTTGTGATAGTGTTGAAAAACCACTTTTCGCACTTGTGTTAGTGTTGAAAAACCACTTTTCGCACTTGTGTTGGTGCAGGAAACCACTTTTGCACTTGCATTAGTGTGGAAAAACCACTTTTCGCACTTGTGTTAGTATTCAAAAAACAACCTTTCGCACTTGTGTTAGTGTTGAAAAACCACTTTTCGCACTTGTGTTGGTGCAGGAAACCACGTTTGCACTTGTATTAGTGTGGAAAAAACACTTTTCGCACTTGTGTTGGTGCAGGAAACCACTTTTGCACTTGGATTTGTGTGGAAAAAACACTTTTCGCACTTGTGTTAGTGTTGAAAAACCACTTTTCGCACTTGTGTTAGTGTTGAAAAACCACATTTCGCACTTGTGTTAGTGTTGAAAAACCACATTTCGCACTTGTGTTGGTGCAGGAAACCACTTTTGCACTTGTATTAGTGTGGAAAAAACACTTTTCGCACTTGTGTTGGTGCAGGAAACCACTTTTGCACTTGTATTTGTGTGGAAAAAACACTTTTCGCACTTGTGTTAGTGTTGAAAAACCACTTTTTGCACTTGTGTTAGTGTTGAAAAACCACATTTCGCACTTGTGTTGGTGCAGGAAACCACTTTTGCACTTGTATTAGTGTGGAAAAAACACTTTTTGCACTTGTGGTAGTGTTGAAAAACCACTTTTCGCACTTGTGTTAGTGTTGAAAAACCACTTTTCGCACTTGTGTTGGTGCAGGAAACCACTTTTGCACTTGTGTTAGTGTTGAAAAACCACTTTTCGCACTTGTGTCGGTGCAGGAAACCTTGTGGTGTGCACTTGTGGTGTGGAAAAAACACTTTTTGCACTTGTGATAGTGTTGAAAAACCACTTTTCGCACTTGTGTTAGTGTTGAAAAACCACTTTTCGCACTTGTGTTGGTGCAGGAAACCACTTTTGCCCTTGTATTAGTGTGGAAAAACCACTTTTCGCACTTGTGTTAGTGTTGAAAAACCACTTTTCGCACTTGTGTTAGTGTTGAAAAACCACTTTTCGCACTTGTGTTGGTGCAGGAAACCACTTTTGCACTTGTATTAGTGTGGGAAAAACACTTTTTGCACTTGTGATAGTGTTGAAAAACCGCTTTTCGCACTTGTGTTAGTGTTGAAAAACCACTTTTCGCACTTGTGTTATTGTTGAAAAACCACTTTTCGCACTTGTGTTAGTGTTGAAAAACCACTTTTCGCACTTCTGTTGGTGCAGGAAACCACTTTTGCACTTGTATTTGTGTGGAAAAAACACTTTTCGCACTTGTGTTAGTGTTGAAAAACCACTTTTCGCACTTGTGTTAGTGTTGAAAAACCACATTTCGCACTTGTGTTAGTGTTGAAAAACCACATTTCGCACTTGTGTTGGTGCAGGAAACCACTTTTGCACTTGTATTAGTGTGGGAAAAACACTTTTTGCACTTGTGATAGTGTTGAAAAACCGCTTTTCGCACTTGTGTTAGTGTTGAAAAACCACTTTTCGCACTTGTGTTATTGTTGAAAAACCACTTTTCGCACTTGTGTTAGTGTTGAAAAACCACTTTTCGCACTTCTGTTGGTGCAGGAAACCACTTTTGCACTTGTATTTGTGTGGAAAAAACACTTTTCGCACTTGTGTTAGTGTTGAAAAACCACTTTTCGCACTTGTGTTAGTGTTGAAAAACCACATTTCGCACTTGTGTTAGTGTTGAAAAACCACATTTCGCACTTGTGTTGGTGCAGGAAACCACTTTTGCACTTGTATTAGTGTGGAAAAAACACTTTTCGCACTTGTGTTGGTGCAGGAAACCACTTTTGCACTTGTATTTGTGTGGAAAAAACACTTTTCGCACTTGTGTTAGTGTTGAAAAACCACTTTTCGCACTTGTGTTAGTGTTGAAAAACCACATTTCGCACTTGTGTTGGTGCAGGAAACCACTTTTGCACTTGTATTAGTGTGGAAAAAACACTTTTTGCACTTGTGGTAGTGTTGAAAAACCACTTTTCGCACTTGTGTTAGTGTTGAAAAACCACTTTTCGCACTTTTGTTGGTGCAGGAAACCACTTTTGCACTTGTGTTAGTGTTGAAAAACCACTTTTCGCACTTGTGTTGGTGCAGGAAACCTTGTGGTGTGCACTTGTGGTGTGGAAAAAACACTTTTTGCACTTGTGATAGTGTTGAAAAACCACTTTTCGCACTTGTGTTAGTGTTGAAAAACCACTTTTCGCACTTGTGTTGGTGCAGGAAACCACTTTTGCACTTGTATTAGTGTGGAAAAACCACTTTTCGCACTTGTGTTAGTGTTGAAAAACCACTTTTCGCACTTGTGTTGGCGCAGGAAACCACTTTTGCACTTGTATTAGTGTGGGAAAAACACTTTTTGCACTTGTGATAGTGTTGAAAAACCGCTTTTCGCACTTGTGTTAGTGTTGAAAAACCACTTTTCGCACTTGTGTTATTGTTGAAAAACCACTTTTCGCACTTGTGTTAGTGTTGAAAAACCACTTTTCGCACTTGTGTTAGTGTTGAAAAACCACTTTTCGCACTTGTGTTAGTGTTGAAAAACCACTTTTCGCACTTGTGTTAGTGTTGAAAAACCACATTTCGCACTTGTGTTGGTGCAGGAAACCACTTTTGCACTTGTATTAGTGTGGAAAAACCGCTTTTCGCACTTGTGTTAGTGTTGAAAAACCACTTTTGCACTTGTATTAGTGTGGAAAAACCACTTTTCGCACTTGTGTTAGTGTTGAAAAACCACTTTTCGCACTTGTGTTAGTGTTGAAAAACCACTTTTCGCACTTGTGTTGGTGCAGGAAACAACTTTTGCACTTGTATTAGTGTGGAAAAAACACTTTTTGCACTTGTGATAGTGTTGAAAAACCACTTTTTGCACTTGTGTTAGTGTTGAAAAAACCACTTTTCACACTTGTGTTGGTGCAGGAAACCACTTTTGAACTTGTATTAGTGTGGAAAAACCACTTTTCGCACTTGTGTTAGTGTTGAAAAACCACTTTTCGCACTTGTGTTAGTGTTGAAAAACCACTTTTCGCACTTGTGTTTGTGCAGGAAACCACTTTTGCACTTGTATTAGTGTGGAAAAAACACTTTTTGCACTTGTGATAGTGTTGAAAAAACCACTTTTCGCACTTGTGTTGGTGTTGAAAAACCACTTTTCGCACTTGTGTTGGTGCAGGAAACCACTTTTTGCACTTGTATTAGTGTGGAAAAACCACTTTTCGCACTTGTGTTAGTGTTGAAAAACCACTTTTCGCACTTGTGTTAGTGTTGAAAAACCACTTTTCGCACTTGTGTTGGTGCAGGAAACCACGTTTGCACTTGTATTAGTGTGGAAAAAAACACTTTTTGCACTTGTGATAGTGTTGAAAAACCACTTTTCGCACTTGTGTTAGTGTTGAAAAACCACTTTTCGCACTTGTGTTGGTGCAGGAAACCACTTTTGCACTTGTATTAGTGTGGAAAAAAACACTTTTGCACTTGTGATAGTGTTGAAAAACCACTTTTCGCACTTGTGTTAGTGTTGAAAAACCACTTTTCGCACTTGTGTTGGTGCAGGAAACCACTTTTGCACTTGCATTAGTGTGGAAAAAACCACTTTTCGCACTTGTGTTAGTATTCAAAAAACAACCTTTCGCACTTGTGTTAGTGTTGAAAAACCACTTTTCGCACTTGTGTTGGTGCAGGAAACCACGTTTGCACTTGTATTAGTGTGGAAAAAACACTTTTCGCACTTGTGTTGGTGCAGGAAACCACTTTTGCACTTGTATTTGTGTGGAAAAAAACACTTTTCGCACTTGTGTTAGTGTTGAAAAAACCACTTTTCGCACTTGTGTTAGTGTTGAAAAACCACATTTCGCACTTGTGTTAGTGTTGAAAAACCACATTTCGCACTTGTGTTGGTGCAGGAAACCACTTTTGCACTTGTATTAGTGTGGAAAAAACACTTTTTGCACTTGTGGTAGTGTTGAAAAACCACTTTTCGCACTTGTGTTAGTGTTGAAAAAACCACTTTTCGCACTTGTGTTGGTGCAGGAAACCACTTTTGCACTTGTGTTAGTGTTGAAAAAACCACTTTTCGCACTTGTGTCGGTGCAGGAAACCTTGTGGTGTGCACTTGTGGTGTGGAAAAAACACTTTTTGCACTTGTGATAGTGTTGAAAAAACCACTTTTCGCACTTGTGTTAGTGTTGAAAAACCACTTTTCGCACTTGTGTTGGTGCAGGAAACCACTTTTGCCCTTGTATTAGTGTGGAAAAAACCACTTTTCGCACTTGTGTTAGTGTTGAAAAAACCACTTTTCGCACTTGTGTTAGTGTTGAAAAAACCACTTTTCGCACTTGTGTTGGTGCAGGAAACCACTTTTGCACTTGTATTAGTGTGGGAAAAAACACTTTTTGCACTTGTGATAGTGTTGAAAAAACCGCTTTTCGCACTTGTGTTAGTGTTGAAAAACCACTTTTCGCACTTGTGTTATTGTTGAAAAACCACTTTTCGCACTTGTGTTAGTGTTGAAAAACCACTTTTCGCACTTCTGTTGGTGCAGGAAACCACTTTTGCACTTGTATTTGTGTGGAAAAAAACACTTTTCGCACTTGTGTTAGTGTTGAAAAAACCACTTTTCGCACTTGTGTTAGTGTTGAAAAACCACATTTCGCACTTGTGTTAGTGTTGAAAAACCACATTTCGCACTTGTGTTGGTGCAGGAAACCACTTTTGCACTTGTATTAGTGTGGAAAAACCGCTTTTCGCACTTGTGTTAGTGTTGAAAAACCACTTTTGCACTTGTATTAGTGTGGAAAAACCACTTTTCGCACTTGTGTTAGTGTTGAAAAACCACTTTTCGCACTTGTGTTAGTGTTGAAAAACCACTTTTCGCACTTGTGTTGGTGCAGGAAACAACTTTTGCACTTGTATTAGTGTGGAAAAAACACTTTTTGCACTTGTGATAGTGTTGAAAAACCACTTTTTGCACTTGTGTTAGTGTTGAAAAACCACTTTTCACACTTGTGTTGGTGCAGGAAACCACTTTTGAACTTGTATTAGTGTGGAAAAACCACTTTTCGCACTTGTGTTAGTGTTGAAAAACCACTTTTCGCACTTGTGTTAGTGTTGAAAAACCACTTTTCGCACTTGTGTTTGTGCAGGAAACCACTTTTGCACTTGTATTAGTGTGGAAAAAACACTTTTTGCACTTGTGATAGTGTTGAAAAACCACTTTTCGCACTTGTGTTGGTGTTGAAAAACCACTTTTCGCACTTGTGTTGGTGCAGGAAACCACTTTTGCACTTGTATTAGTGTGGAAAAACCACTTTTCGCACTTGTGTTAGTGTTGAAAAACCACTTTTCGCCACTTGTGTTAGTGTTGAAAAACCACTTTTCGCACTTGTGTTGGTGCAGGAAACCACGTTTGCACTTGTATTAGTGTGGAAAAAACACTTTTTGCACTTGTGATAGTGTTGAAAAACCACTTTTCGCACTTGTGTTAGTGTTGAAAAACCACTTTTCGCACTTGTGTTGGTGCAGGAAACCACTTTTGCACTTGTATTAGTGTGGAAAAAACACTTTTGCACTTGTGATAGTGTTGAAAAACCACTTTTCGCACTTGTGTTAGTGTTGAAAAACCACTTTTCGCACTTGTGTTGGTGCAGGAAACCACTTTTGCACTTGCATTAGTGTGGAAAAACCACTTTTCGCACTTGTGTTAGTATTCAAAAAACAACCTTTCGCACTTGTGTTAGTGTTGAAAAACCACTTTTCGCACTTGTGTTGGTGCAGGAAACCACGTTTGCACTTGTATTAGTGTGGAAAAAACACTTTTCGCACTTGTGTTGGTGCAGGAAACCACTTTTGCACTTGTATTTGTGTGGAAAAAACACTTTTCGCACTTGTGTTAGTGTTGAAAAACCACTTTTCGCACTTGTGTTAGTGTTGAAAAACCACATTTCGCACTTGTGTTAGTGTTGAAAAACCACATTTCGCACTTGTGTTGGTGCAGGAAACCACTTTTGCACTTGTATTAGTGTGGAAAAAACACTTTTCGCACTTGTGTTGGTGCAGGAAACCACTTTTGCACTTGTATTTGTGTGGAAAAATCACTTTTCGCACTTGTGTTAGTGTTAAAAAACCACTTTTCGCACTTGTGTTGGTGCAGGAAACCACTTTTGCACTTGTATTAGTGTGGAAAAAACACTTTTTGCACTTGTGATAGTGTTGAAAAACCACTTTTCGCACTTGTGTTAGTGTTGAAAAACCACTTTTCGCACTTGTGTTGGTGCAGGAAACCACTTTTGCACTTGTATTAGTGTGGAAAAAACACTTTTTGCACTTGTGATAGTGTTGAAAAACCACTTTTCGCACTTGTGTTTGTGTTGAAAAACCACTTTTCGCACTTGTGTTGGTGCAGGAAACCACTTTTGCACTTCTATTAGTGTGGAAAAACCACTTTTCGCACTTGTGTTAGTGTTGAAAAACGACTTTTCGCACTTGTGTTAGTGTTGAAAAACCACTTTTCGCACTTGTGTTGGTGCAGAAAACCACGTTTGCACTTGTATTAGTGTGGAAAAACACTTTTTGCACTTGTGATAGTGTTGAAAAACCACTTTTCGCACTTGAGTTAGTGTTGAAAAACCACTTTTCGCACTTGTGTTGGTGCAGGAAACCACTTTTGCACTTGTATTAGAGTGGAAAAAACACTTTTTGCACTTGTGATAGTGTTGAAAAACCACTTTCGCACTTGTGTTAGTGTTGAAAAACCACTTTTCGCACTTGTGTTGGTGCAGGAAACCACTTTTGCACTTGTATTAGTGTGGAAAAAACCACTTTTCGCACTTGTGTTAGTATTCAAAAAACAACCTTTCGCACTTGTGTTAGTGTTGAAAAACCACTTTTCGCACTTGTGTTGGTGCAGGAAACCACGTTTGCACTTGTATTAGTGTGGAAAAAACACTTTTTGCACTTGTGATAGTGTTGAAAAACCACTTTTCGCACTTGTGTTAGTGTTGAAAAACCACTTTTCGCACTTCTGTTGGTGCAGGAAACCACTTTTGCACTTGTATTAGTGTGGAAAAAACACTTTTTGCACTTGTGATAGTGTTGAAAAACCAATTTTCGCACTTGTGTTTGTGTTGAAAAACCACTTTTCGCACTTGTGTTGGTGCAGGAAACCACTTTTGCACTTGTATTAGTGTGGAAAAACCACTTTTCGCACTTGTGTTAGTGTTAAAAAACCACTTTTCGCACTTGTGTTAGTGTTGAAAAACCACTTTTCGCACTTGCGTTAGTGTTGAAAAACCACTGTTCGCACTTGTGTTAGTGTTGAAAAACCACTTTTCGCACTTGTGTTAGTGTTGAAAAACCACTTTTCGCACTTGTGTTAGTGTTGAAAAACCACTTTTCGCACTTGTGTTAGTGTTGAAAAACCACTTTTCGCACTTGTGTTAGTGTTGAAAAACCACTTTTCGCACTTGTGTTAGTGTTGAAAAACCACTTTTCGCACTTGTGTTAGTGTTGAAAAACCACATTTCGCACTTGTGTTGGTGCAGGAAACCACTTTTGCACTTGTATTAGTGTGGAAAAACCGCTTTTCGCACTTGTGTTAGTGTTGAAAAACCACTTTTGCACTTGTATTAGTGTGGAAAAACCACTTTTCGCACTTGTGTTAGTGTTGAAAAACCACTTTTCGCACTTGTGTTAGTGTTGAAAAACCACTTTTCGCACTTGTGTTGGTGCAGGAAACAACTTTTGCACTTGTATTAGTGTGGAAAAAACACTTTTTGCACTTGTGATAGTGTTGAAAAACCACTTTTTGCACTTGTGTTAGTGTTGAAAAACCACTTTTCACACTTGTGTTGGTGCAGGAAACCACTTTTGCACTTGTATTAGTGTGGAAAAACCACTTTTCGCACTGTGTTAGTGTTGAAAAACCACTTTTCGCACTTGTGTTAGTGTTGAAAAACCACTTTTCGCACTTGTGTTTGTGCAGGAAACCACTTTTGCACTTGTATTAGTGTGGAAAAAACACTTTTTGCACTTGTGATAGTGTTGAAAAACCACTTTTCGCACTTGTGTTAGTGTTGAAAAACCACTTTTCGCACTTGTGTTGGTGCAGGAAACCACTTTTGCACTTGTATTAGTGTGGAAAAACCACTTTTCGCACTTGTGTTAGTGTTGAAAAACCACTTTTCGCACTTGTGTTAGTGTTGAAAAACCACTTTTCGCACTTGTGTTGGTGCAGGAAACCACGTTTGCACTTGTATTAGTGTGGAAAAAACACTTTTTGCACTTGTGATAGTGTTGAAAAACCACTTTTCGCACTTGTGTTAGTGTTGAAAAACCACTTTTCGCACTTGTGTTGGTGCAGGAAACCACTTTTGCACTTGTATTAGTGTGGAAAAAACACTTTTGCACTTGTGATAGTGTTGAAAAACCACTTTTCGCACTTGTGTTAGTGTTGAAAAACCACTTTTCGCACTTGTGTTGGTGCAGGAAACCACTTTTGCACTTGCATTAGTGTGGAAAAACCACTTTTCGCACTTGTGTTAGTATTCAAAAAACAACCTTTCGCACTTGTGTTAGTGTTGAAAAACCACTTTTCGCACTTGTGTTGGTGCAGGAAACCACGTTTGCACTTGTATTAGTGTGGAAAAAACACTTTTCGCACTTGTGTTGGTGCAGGAAACCACTTTTGCACTTGTATTTGTGTGGAAAAAACACTTTTCGCACTTGTGTTAGTGTTGAAAAACCACTTTTCGCACTTGTGTTAGTGTTGAAAAACCACATTTCGCACTTGTGTTAGTGTTGAAAAACCACATTTCGCACTTGTGTTGGTGCAGGAAACCACTTTTGCACTTGTATTAGTGTGGAAAAAACACTTTTCGCACTTGTGTTGGTGCAGGAAACCACTTTTGCACTTGTATTTGTGTGGAAAAAACACTTTTCGCACTTGTGTTAGTGTTGAAAAACCACTTTTTGCACTTGTGTTAGTGTTGAAAAACCACATTTCGCACTTGTGTTGGTGCAGGAAACCACTTTTGCACTTGTATTAGTGTGGAAAAAACACTTTTTGCACTTGTGGTAGTGTTGAAAAACCACTTTTCGCACTTGTGTTAGTGTTGAAAAACCACTTTTCGCACTTGTGTTGGTGCAGGAAACCACTTTTGCACTTGTGTTAGTGTGGAAAAACCACTTTTCGCACTTGTGTCGGTGCAGGAAACCTTGTGGTGTGCACTTGTGGTGTGGAAAAAACACTTTTTGCACTTGTGATAGTGTTGAAAAACCACTTTTCGCACTTGTGTTAGTGTTGAAAAACCACTTTTCGCACTTGTGTTGGTGCAGGAAACCACTTTTGCCCTTGTATTAGTGTGGAAAAACCACTTTTCGCACTTGTGTTAGTGTTGAAAAACCACTTTTCGCACTTGTGTTAGTGTTGAAAAACCACTTTTCGCACTTGTGTTAGTGTTGAAAAACCACTTTTCGCACTTCTGTTGGTGCAGGAAACCACTTTTGCACTTGTATTTGTGTGGAAAAAACACTTTTCGCACTTGTGTTAGTGTTGAAAAACCACTTTTCGCACTTGTGTTAGTGTTGAAAAACCACATTTCGCACTTGTGTTAGTGTTGAAAAACCACATTTCGCACTTGTGTTGGTGCAGGAAACCACTTTTGCACTTGTATTAGTGTGGGAAAAACACTTTTTGCACTTGTGATAGTGTTGAAAAACCGCTTTTCGCACTTGTGTTAGTGTTGAAAAACCACTTTTCGCACTTGTGTTATTGTTGAAAAACCACTTTTCGCACTTGTGTTAGTGTTGAAAAACCACTTTTCGCACTTCTGTTGGTGCAGGAAACCACTTTTGCACTTGTATTTGTGTGGAAAAAACACTTTTCGCACTTGTGTTAGTGTTGAAAAACCACTTTTCGCACTTGTGTTAGTGTTGAAAAACCACATTTCGCACTTGTGTTAGTGTTGAAAAACCACATTTCGCACTTGTGTTGGTGCAGGAAACCACTTTTGCACTTGTATTAGTGTGGAAAAAACACTTTTCGCACTTGTGTTGGTGCAGGAAACCACTTTTGCACTTGTATTTGTGTGGAAAAAACACTTTTCGCACTTGTGTTAGTGTTGAAAAACCACTTTTCGCACTTGTGTTAGTGTTGAAAAACCACATTTCGCACTTGTGTTGGTGCAGGAAACCACTTTTGCACTTGTATTAGTGTGGAAAAAACACTTTTTGCACTTGTGGTAGTGTTGAAAAACCACTTTTCGCACTTGTGTTAGTGTTGAAAAACCACTTTTCGCACTTGTGTTGGTGCAGGAAACCACTTTTGCACTTGTGTTAGTGTTGAAAAACCACTTTTCGCACTTGTGTTGGTGCAGGAAACCTTGTGGTGTGCACTTGTGGTGTGGAAAAAACACTTTTTGCACTTGTGATAGTGTTGAAAAACCACTTTTCGCACTTGTGTTAGTGTTGAAAAACCACTTTTCGCACTTGTGTTGGTGCAGGAAACCACTTTTGCACTTGTATTAGTGTGGAAAAACCACTTTTCGCACTTGTGTTAGTGTTGAAAAACCACTTTTCGCACTTGTGTTAGTGTTGAAAAACCACTTTTCGCACTTGTGTTTGTGCAGGAAACCACTTTTGCACTTGTATTAGTGTGGGAAAAACACTTTTTGCACTTGTGATAGTGTTGAAAAACCGCTTTTCGCACTTGTGTTAGTGTTGAAAAACCACTTTTCGCACTTGTGTTATTGTTGAAAAACCACTTTTCGCACTTGTGTTAGTGTTGAAAAACCACTTTTCGCACTTCTGTTGGTGCAGGAAACCACTTTTGCACTTGTATTAGTGTGGAAAAAACACTTTTCGCACTTGTGTTAGTGTTGAAAAACCACTTTTCGCACTTGTGTTAGTGTTGAAAAACCACTTTTCGCACTTGTGTTGGTGCAGGAAACCACTTTTCCACTTGTATTAGTGTGGAAAAAACACTTTTTGCACTTGTGATAGTGTTGAAAAACCACTTTTGCACTTGTATTAGTGTGGGAAAAACACTTTCGCACTTGTGTTAGTGTTGAAAAACCACTTTTCGCACTTGTGTTAGTGTTGAAAAACCACATTTCGCACTTGTGTTGGTGCAGGAAACCACTTTTGCACTTGTATTAGTGTGGAAAAAACACTTTTTGCACTTGTGGTAGTGTTGAAAAACCACTTTTCGCACTTGTGTTAGTGTTGAAAAACCACTTTTCGCACTTGTGTTGGTGCAGGAAACCACTTTTGCACTTGTGTTAGTGTTGAAAAACCACTTTTCGCACTTGTGTTGGTGCAGGAAACCTTGTGGTGTGCACTTGTGGTGTGGAAAAAACACTTTTTGCACTTGTGATAGTGTTGAAAAACCACTTTTCGCACTTGTGTTAGTGTTGAAAAACCACTTTTCGCACTTGTGTTGGTGCAGGAAACCACTTTTGCACTTGTATTAGTGTGGAAAAACCACTTTTCGCACTTGTGTTAGTGTTGAAAAACCACTTTTCGCACTTGTGTTGGTGCAGGAAACCACTTTTGCACTTGTATTAGTGTGGGAAAAACACTTTTTGCACTTGTGATAGTGTTGAAAAACCGCTTTTCGCACTTGTGTTAGTGTTGAAAAACCACTTTTCGCACTTGTGTTATTGTTGAAAAACCACTTTTCGCACTTGTGTTAGTGTTGAAAAACCACTTTTCGCACTTCTGTTGGTGCAGGAAACCACTTTTGCACTTGTATTAGTGTGGAAAAAACACTTTTCGCACTTGTGTTAGTGTTGAAAAACCACTTTTCGCACTTGTGTTAGTGTTGAAAAACCACTTTTCGCACTTGTGTTGGTGCAGGAAACCACTTTTCCACTTGTATTAGTGTGGAAAAAACACTTTTTGCACTTGTGATAGTGTTGAAAAACCACTTTTGCACTTGTATTAGTGTGGGAAAAACACTTTTTGCACTTGTGATAGTGTTGAAAAACCGCTTTTCGCACTTGTGTTAGTGTTGAAAAACCACTTTTCGCACTTGTGTTATTGTTGAAAAACCACTTTTCGCACTTGTGTTAGTGTTGAAAAACCACTTTTCGCACTTCTGTTGGTGCAGGAAACCAGTTTTGCACTTGTATTAGTGTGGAAAAAACACTTTTCGCACTTGTGTTAGTGTTGAAAAACCACTTTTCGCACTTGTGTTAGTGTTGAAAAACCACTTTTCGCACTTGTGTTGGTGCAGGAAACCACTTTTCCACTTGTATTAGTGTGGAAAAAACACTTTTTGCACTTGTGATAGTGTTGAAAAACCACTTTTCGCACTTGTGTTAGTGTTGAAAAAACACTTTTCGCACTTGTATTAGTGTGGAAAACCACTTTTCGCACTTGTGTTAGTGTTGAAAAACCACTTTTCGCCCTCGTGCTAGTGTTGAAAAACACTTTTCACACTTGTGTTAATGTTGAAAAACCACTTTTTGCACTTGTGATAGTGTTGAAAAACCACTTTTCGCACTTGTGTTAGTGTTGAAAAACCACTTTTCACACTTGTGTTGGTGCAGGAAACCACTTTTGCACTTGTATTAGTGTGGAAAAACCACTTTTCGCACTTGTGTTGGTGCAGGAAACCACTTTTGCACTTGTATTAGTGTGGAAAAAACACTTTTTGCACTTGTGTTAGTGTTGAAAAACCACATTTCGCACTTGTGTTGGTGCAGGAAACCACTTTTGCACTTGTATTAGTGTGGAAAAAACACTTTTTGCACTTGTGATAGTGTTGAAAAACCACTTTTTGCACTTGTGTTAGTGTTGAAAAACCACTTTTCACACTTGTGTTGGTGCAGGAAACCACTTTTGCACTTGTATTAGTGTGGAAAAACCACTTTTCGCACTTGTGTTAGTGTTGAAAAACCACTTTTCGCACTTGTGTTAGTGTTGAAAAACCACTTTTCGCACTTGTGTTTGTGCAGGAAACCACTTTTGCACTTGTATTAGTGTGGAAAAAACACTTTTTGCACTTGTGATAGTGTTGAAAAACCACTTTTCGCACTTGTGTTAGTGTTGAAAAACCACTTTTCGCACTTGTGTTGGTGCAGGAAACCACTTTTGCACTTGTATTAGTGTGGAAAAACCACTTTTCGCACTTGTGTTAGTGTTGAAAAACCACTTTTCGCACTTGTGTTAGTGTTGAAAAACCACTTTTCGCACTTGTGTTGGTGCAGGAAACCACGTTTGCACTTGTATTAGTGTGGAAAAAACACTTTTTGCACTTGTGATAGTGTTGAAAAACCACTTTTCGCACTTGTGTTAGTGTTGAAAAACCACTTTTCGCACTTGTGTTGGTGCAGGAAACCACTTTTGCACTTGTATTAGTGTGGAAAAAACACTTTTGCACTTGTGATAGTGTTGAAAAACCACTTTTCGCACTTGTGTTAGTGTTGAAAAACCACTTTTCGCACTTGTGTTGGTGCAGGAAACCACTTTTGCACTTGCATTAGTGTGGAAAAACCACTTTTCGCACTTGTGTTAGTATTCAAAAAACAACCTTTCGCACTTGTGTTAGTGTTGAAAAACCACTTTTCGCACTTGTGTTGGTGCAGGAAACCACGTTTGCACTTGTATTAGTGTGGAAAAAACACTTTTCGCACTTGTGTTGGTGCAGGAAACCACTTTTGCACTTGTATTTGTGTGGAAAAAACACTTTTCGCACTTGTGTTAGTGTTGAAAAACCACTTTTCGCACTTGTGTTAGTGTTGAAAAACCACATTTCGCACTTGTGTTAGTGTTGAAAAACCACATTTCGCACTTGTGTTGGTGCAGGAAACCACTTTTGCACTTGTATTAGTGTGGAAAAAACACTTTTCGCACTTGTGTTGGTGCAGCAAACCACTTTTGCACTTGTATTTGTGTGGAAAAAACACTTTTCGCACTTGTGTTAGTGTTGAAAAACCACTTTTTGCACTTGTGTTAGTGTTGAAAAACCACATTTCGCACTTGTGTTGGTGCAGGAAACCACTTTTGCACTTGTATTAGTGTGGAAAAAACACTTTTTGCACTTGTGGTAGTGTTGAAAAACCACTTTTCGCACTTGTGTTAGTGTTGAAAAACCACTTTTCGCACTTGTGTTGGTGCAGGAAACCACTTTTGCACTTGTGTTAGTGTTGAAAAACCACTTTTCGCACTTGTGTTGGTGCAGGAAACCTTGTGGTGTGCACTTGTGGTGTGGAAAAAACACTTTTTGCACTTGTGATAGTGTTGAAAAACCACTTTTCGCACTTGTGTTAGTGTTGAAAAACCACTTTTCGCACTTGTGTTGGTGCAGGAAACCACTTTTGCACTTGTATTAGTGTGGAAAAACCACTTTTCGCACTTGTGTTAGTGTTGAAAAACCACTTTTCGCACTTGTGTTGGTGCAGGAAACCACTTTTGCACTTGTATTAGTGTGGGAAAAACACTTTTTGCACTTGTGATAGTGTTGAAAAACCGCTTTTCGCACTTGTGTTAGTGTTGAAAAACCACTTTTCGCACTTGTGTTATTGTTGAAAAACCACTTTTCGCACTTGTGTTAGTGTTGAAAAACCACTTTTCGCACTTCTGTTGGTGCAGGAAACCACTTTTGCACTTGTATTAGTGTGGAAAAAACACTTTTCGCACTTGTGTTAGTGTTGAAAAACCACTTTTCGCACTTGTGTTAGTGTTGAAAAACCACTTTTCGCACTTGTGTTGGTGCAGGAAACCACTTTTCCACTTGTATTAGTGTGGAAAAAACACTTTTTGCACTTGTGATAGTGTTGAAAAACCACTTTTGCACTTGTATTAGTGTGGGAAAAACACTTTTTGCACTTGTGATAGTGTTGAAAAACCGCTTTTCGCACTTGTGTTAGTGTTGAAAAACCACTTTTCGCACTTGTGTTATTGTTGAAAAACCACTTTTCGCACTTGTGTTAGTGTTGAAAAACCACTTTTCGCACTTCTGTTGGTGCAGGAAACCAGTTTTGCACTTGTATTAGTGTGGAAAAAACACTTTTCGCACTTGTGTTAGTGTTGAAAAACCACTTTTCGCACTTGTGTTAGTGTTGAAAAACCACTTTTCGCACTTGTGTTGGTGCAGGAAACCACTTTTCCACTTGTATTAGTGTGGAAAAAACACTTTTTGCACTTGTGATAGTGTTGAAAAACCACTTTTCGCACTTGTGTTAGTGTTGAAAAAACACTTTTCGCACTTGTATTAGTGTGGAAAACCACTTTTCGCACTTGTGTTAGTGTTGAAAAACCACTTTTCGCCCTCGTGCTAGTGTTGAAAAACACTTTTCACACTTGTGTTAATGTTGAAAAACCACTTTTTGCACTTGTGATAGTGTTGAAAAACCACTTTTCGCACTTGTGTTAGTGTTGAAAAACCACTTTTCACACTTGTGTTGGTGCAGGAAACCACTTTTGCACTTGTATTAGTGTGGAAAAACCACTTTTCGCACTTGTGTTGGTGCAGGAAACCACTTTTGCACTTGTATTAGTGTGGAAAAAACACTTTTTGCACTTGTGTTAGTGTTGAAAAACCACATTTCGCACTTGTGTTGGTGCAGGAAACCACTTTTGCACTTGTATTAGTGTGGAAAAAACACTTTTTGCACTTGTGATAGTGTTGAAAAACCACTTTTTGCACTTGTGTTAGTGTTGAAAAACCACTTTTCACACTTGTGTTGGTGCAGGAAACCACTTTTGCACTTGTATTAGTGTGGAAAAACCACTTTTCGCACTTGTGTTAGTGTTGAAAAACCACTTTTCGCACTTGTGTTAGTGTTGAAAAACCACTTTTCGCACTTGTGTTTGTGCAGGAAACCACTTTTGCACTTGTATTAGTGTGGAAAAAACACTTTTTGCACTTGTGATAGTGTTGAAAAACCACTTTTCGCACTTGTGTTAGTGTTGAAAAACCACTTTTCGCACTTGTGTTGGTGCAGGAAACCACTTTTGCACTTGTATTAGTGTGGAAAAACCACTTTTCGCACTTGTGTTAGTGTTGAAAAACCACTTTTCGCACTTGTGTTAGTGTTGAAAAACCACTTTTCGCACTTGTGTTGGTGCAGGAAACCACGTTTGCACTTGTATTAGTGTGGAAAAAACACTTTTTGCACTTGTGATAGTGTTGAAAAACCACTTTTCGCACTTGTGTTAGTGTTGAAAAACCACTTTTCGCACTTGTGTTGGTGCAGGAAACCACTTTTGCACTTGTATTAGTGTGGAAAAAACACTTTTGCACTTGTGATAGTGTTGAAAAACCACTTTTCGCACTTGTGTTAGTGTTGAAAAACCACTTTTCGCACTTGTGTTGGTGCAGGAAACCACTTTTGCACTTGCATTAGTGTGGAAAAACCACTTTTCGCACTTGTGTTAGTATTCAAAAAACAACCTTTCGCACTTGTGTTAGTGTTGAAAAACCACTTTTCGCACTTGTGTTGGTGCAGGAAACCACGTTTGCACTTGTATTAGTGTGGAAAAAACACTTTTCGCACTTGTGTTGGTGCAGGAAACCACTTTTGCACTTGTATTTGTGTGGAAAAAACACTTTTCGCACTTGTGTTAGTGTTGAAAAACCACTTTTCGCACTTGTGTTAGTGTTGAAAAACCACATTTCGCACTTGTGTTAGTGTTGAAAAACCACATTTCGCACTTGTGTTGGTGCAGGAAACCACTTTTGCACTTGTATTAGTGTGGAAAAAACACTTTTCGCACTTGTGTTGGTGCAGCAAACCACTTTTGCACTTGTATTTGTGTGGAAAAAACACTTTTCGCACTTGTGTTAGTGTTGAAAAACCACTTTTTGCACTTGTGTTAGTGTTGAAAAACCACATTTCGCACTTGTGTTGGTGCAGGAAACCACTTTTGCACTTGTATTAGTGTGGAAAAAACACTTTTTGCACTTGTGGTAGTGTTGAAAAACCACTTTTCGCACTTGTGTTAGTGTTGAAAAACCACTTTTCGCACTTGTGTTGGTGCAGGAAACCACTTTTGCACTTGTGTTAGTGTTGAAAAACCACTTTTCGCACTTGTGTCGGTGCAGGAAACCTTGTGGTGTGCACTTGTGGTGTGGAAAAAACACTTTTTGCACTTGTGATAGTGTTGAAAAACCACTTTTCGCACTTGTGTTAGTGTTGAAAAAACACTTATCGCACTTGTGTTGGTGCAGGAAACCACTTTTGCCCTTGTATTAGTGTGGAAAAACCACTTTTCACACTTGTGTTAGTGTTGAAAAACCACTTTTCGCACTTGTGTTAGTGTTGAAAAACCACTTTTCGCACTTGTGTTGGTGCAGGAAACCACTTTTGCACTTGTATTAGTGTGGGAAAAACACTTTTTGCACTTGTGATAGTGTTGAAAAACCGCTTTTCGCACTTGTGTTAGTGTTGAAAAACCACTTTTCGCACTTGTGTTATTGTTGAAAAACCACTTTTCGCACTTGTGTTAGTGTTTAAAAACCACTTTTCGCACTTCTGTTGGTGCAGGAAACCACTTTTGCACTTGTATTTGTGTGGAAAAAACACTTTTCGCACTTGTGTTAGTGTTGAAAAACCACTTTTCGCACTTGTGTTAGTGTTGAAAAACCACATTTCGCACTTGTGTTAGTGTTGAAAAACCACATTTCGCACTTGTGTTGGTGCAGGAAACCACTTTTGCACTTGTATTAGTGTGGGAAAAACACTTTTTGCACTTGTGATAGTGTTGAAAAACCGCTTTTCGCACTTGTGTTAGTGTTGAAAAACCACTTTTCGCACTTGTGTTATTGTTGAATAACCACTTTTCGCACTTGTGTTAGTGTTGAAAAACCACTTTTCGCACTTCTGTTGGTGCAGGAAACCACTTTTGCACTTGTATTTGTGTGGAAAAAACACTTTTCGCACTTGTGTTAGTGTTGAAAAACCACTTTTCGCACTTGTGTTAGTGTTGAAAAACCACATTTCGCACTTGTGTTAGTGTTGAAAAACCACATTTCGCACTTGTGTTGGTGCAGGAAACCACTTTTGCACTTGTATTAGTGTGGAAAAAACACTTTTCGCACTTGTGTTGGTGCAGGAAACCACTTTTGCACTTGTATTTGTGTGGAAAAAACACTTTTCGCACTTGTGTTAGTGTTGAAAAACCACTTTTCGCACTTGTGTTAGTGTTGAAAAACCACATTTCGCACTTGTGTTGGTGCAGGAAACCACTTTTGCACTTGTATTAGTGTGGAAAAAATACTTTTTGCACTTGTGGTAGTGTTGAAAAACCACTTTTCGCACTTGTGTTAGTGTTGAAAAACCACTTTTCGCACTTGTGTTGGTGCAGGAAACCACTTTTGCACTTGTGTTAGTGTTGAAAAACCACTTTTCGCACTTGTGTTGGTGCAGGAAACCTTGTGGTGTGCACTTGTGGTGTGGAAAAAACACTTTTTGCACTTGTGATAGTGTTGAAAAACCACTTTTCGCACTTGTGTTAGTGTTGAAAAACCACTTTTCGCACTTGTGTTGGTGCAGGAAACCACTTTTGCACTTGTATTAGTGTGGAAAAACCACTTTTCGCACTTGTGTTAGTGTTGAAAAACCACTTTTCGCACTTGTGTTAGTGTTGAAAAACCACTTTTCGCACTTGTGTTGGTGCAGGAAACCACTTTTGCACTTGTATTAGTGTGGGAAAAACACTTTTTGCACTTGTGATAGTGTTGAAAAACCGCTTTTCGCACTTGTGTTAGTGTTGAAAAACCACTTTTCGCACTTGTGTTATTGTTGAAAAACCACTTTTCGCACTTGTGTTAGTGTTGAAAAACCACTTTTCGCACTTCTGTTGGTGCAGGAAACCACTTTTGCACTTGTATTAGTGTGGAAAAAACACTTTTCGCACTTGTGTTAGTGTTGAAAAACCACTTTTCGCACTTGTGTTAGTGTTGAAAAACCACTTTTCGCACTTGTGTTGGTGCAGGAAACCACTTTTCCACTTGTATTAGTGTGGAAAAAACACTTTTTGCACTTGTGATAGTGTTGAAAAACCACTTTTGCACTTGTATTAGTGTGGGAAAAACACTTTTTGCACTTGTGATAGTGTTGAAAAACCGCTTTTCGCACTTGTGTTAGTGTTGAAAAACCACTTTTCGCACTTGTGTTATTGTTGAAAAACCACTTTTCGCACTTGTGTTAGTGTTGAAAAACCACTTTTCGCACTTCTGTTGGTGCAGGAAACCAGTTTTGCACTTGTATTAGTGTGGAAAAAACACTTTTCGCACTTGTGTTAGTGTGGAAAAAACACTTTTTGCACTTGTGATAGTGTTGAAAAACCACTTTTCGCACTTGTGTTAGTGTTGAAAAAACACTTTTCGCACTTGTATTAGTGTGGAAAAACCACTTTTCGCACTTGTGTTAGTGTTGAAAAACCACTTTTCGCCCTCGTGCTAGTGTTGAAAAACACTTTTCACACTTGTGTTAATGTTGAAAAACCACTTTTTGCACTTGTGATAGTGTTGAAAAACCACTTTTCGCACTTGTGTTAGTGTTGAAAAACCACTTTTCACACTTGTGTTGGTGCAGGAAACCACTTTTGCACTTGTATTAGTGTGGAAAAACCACTTTTCGCACTTGTGTTGGTGCAGGAAACCACTTTTGCACTTGTATTAGTGTGGAAAAAACACTTTTCGCACTTGTGTTAGTGTTGAAAAACCACTTTTCGCACTTGTGTTGGTGCAGGAAACCACTTTTCCACTTGTATTAGTGTGGAAAAAACACTTTTTGCACTTGTGATAGTGTTGAAAAACCACTTTTGCACTTGTATTAGTGTGGGAAAAACACTTTTTGCACTTGTGATAGTGTTGAAAAACCGCTTTTCGCACTTGTGTTAGTGTTGAAAAACCACTTTTCGCACTTGTGTTATTTTTGAAAAACCACTTTTCGCACTTGTGTTATTGTTGAAAAACCACTTTTCGCACTTCTGTTGGTGCAGGAAACCAGTTTTGCACTTGTATTAGTGTGGAAAAAACACTTTTCGCACTTGTGTTAGTGTTGAAAAACCACTTTTCGCACTTGTGTTAGTGTTGAAAAACCACTTTTCGCACTTGTGTTGGTGCAGGAAACCACTTTTCCACTTGTATTAGTGTGGAAAAAACACTTTTTGCACTTGTGATAGTGTTGAAAAACCACTTTTCGCACTTGTGTTAGTGTTGAAAAAACACTTTTCGCACTTGTATTAGTGTGGAAAAACCACTTTTCGCACTTGTGTTAGTGTTGAAAAACCACTTTTCGCCCTCGTGCTGGTGTTGAAAAACACTTTTCACACTTGTGTTAATGTTGAAAAACCACTTTTTGCACTTGTGATAGTGTTGAAAAACCACTTTTCGCACTTGTGTTAGTGTTGAAAAACCACTTTTCACACTTGTGTTGGTGCAGGAAACCACTTTTGCACTTGTATTAGTGTGGAAAAACCACTTTTCGCACTTGTGTTGGTGCAGGAAACCACTTTTGCACTTGTATTAGTGTGGAAAAAACACTTTTTGCACTTGTGGTAGTGTTGAAAAACCACATTTCGCACTTGTGTTGGTGCAGGAAACCACTTTTGCACTTGTATTAGTGTGGAAAAAACACTTTTTGCACTTGTGATAGTGTTGAAAAACCACTTTTTGCACTTGTGTTAGTGTTGAAAAACCACTTTTCACACTTGTGTTGGTGCAGGAAACCACTTTTGCACTTGTATTAGTGTGGAAAAACCACTTTTCGCACTTGTGTTAGTGTTGAAAAACCACTTTTCGCACTTGTGTTAGTGTTGAAAAACCACTTTTCGCACTTGTGTTTGTGCAGGAAACCACTTTTGCACTTGTATTAGTGTGGAAAAAACACTTTTTGCACTTGTGATAGTGTTGAAAAACCACTTTTCGCACTTGTGTTAGTGTTGAAAAACCACTTTTCGCACTTGTGTTGGTGCAGGAAACCACTTTTGCACTTGTATTAGTGTGGAAAAACCACTTTTCGCACTTGTGTTAGTGTTGAAAAACCACTTTTCGCACTTGTGTTAGTGTTGAAAAACCACTTTTCGCACTTGTGTTGGTGCAGGAAACCACGTTTGCACTTGTATTAGTGTGGAAAAAACACTTTTTGCACTTGTGATAGTGTTGAAAAACCACTTTTCGCACTTGTGTTAGTGTTGAAAAACCACTTTTCGCACTTGTGTTGGTGCAGGAAACCACTTTTGCACTTGTATTAGTGTGGAAAAAACACTTTTGCACTTGTGATAGTGTTGAAAAACCACTTTTCGCACTTGTGTTAGTGTTGAAAAACCACTTTTCGCACTTGTGTTGGTGCAGGAAACCACTTTTGCACTTGCATTAGTGTGGAAAAACCACTTTTCGCACTTGTGTTAGTATTCAAAAAACAACCTTTCGCACTTGTGTTAGTGTTGAAAAACCACTTTTCGCACTTGTGTTGGTGCAGGAAACCATGTTTGCACTTGTATTAGTGTTGAAAAACCACTTTTCGCACTTGTGTCGGTGCAGGAAACCTTGTGGTGTGCACTTGTGGTGTGGAAAAAACACTTTTTGCACTTGTGATAGTGTTGAAAAACCACTTTTCGCACTTGTGTTAGTGTTGAAAAAACACTTATCGCACTTGTGTTGGTGCAGGAAACCACTTTTGCCCTTGTATTAGTGTGGAAAAACCACTTTTCACACTTGTGTTAGTGTTGAAAAACCACTTTTCGCACTTGTGTTAGTGTTGAAAAACCACTTTTCGCACTTGTGTTGGTGCAGGAAACCACTTTTGCACTTGTATTAGTGTGGGAAAAACACTTTTTGCACTTGTGATAGTGTTGAAAAACCGCTTTTCGCACTTGTGTTAGTGTTGAAAAACCACTTTTCGCACTTGTGTTATTGTTGAAAAACCACTTTTCGCACTTGTGTTAGTGTTTAAAAACCACTTTTCGCACTTCTGTTGGTGCAGGAAACCACTTTTGCACTTGTATTTGTGTGGAAAAAACACTTTTCGCACTTGTGTTAGTGTTGAAAAACCACTTTTCGCACTTGTGTTAGTGTTGAAAAACCACATTTCGCACTTGTGTTAGTGTTGAAAAACCACATTTCGCACTTGTGTTGGTGCAGGAAACCACTTTTGCACTTGTATTAGTGTGGGAAAAACACTTTTTGCACTTGTGATAGTGTTGAAAAACCGCTTTTCGCACTTGTGTTAGTGTTGAAAAACCACTTTTCGCACTTGTGTTATTGTTGAATAACCACTTTTCGCACTTGTGTTAGTGTTGAAAAACCACTTTTCGCACTTCTGTTGGTGCAGGAAACCACTTTTGCACTTGTATTTGTGTGGAAAAAACACTTTTCGCACTTGTGTTAGTGTTGAAAAACCACTTTTCGCACTTGTGTTAGTGTTGAAAAACCACATTTCGCACTTGTGTTAGTGTTGAAAAACCACATTTCGCACTTGTGTTGGTGCAGGAAACCACTTTTGCACTTGTATTAGTGTGGAAAAAACACTTTTCGCACTTGTGTTGGTGCAGGAAACCACTTTTGCACTTGTATTTGTGTGGAAAAAACACTTTTCGCACTTGTGTTAGTGTTGAAAAACCACTTTTCGCACTTGTGTTAGTGTTGAAAAACCACATTTCGCACTTGTGTTGGTGCAGGAAACCACTTTTGCACTTGTATTAGTGTGGAAAAAATACTTTTTGCACTTGTGGTAGTGTTGAAAAACCACTTTTCGCACTTGTGTTAGTGTTGAAAAACCACTTTTCGCACTTGTGTTGGTGCAGGAAACCACTTTTGCACTTGTGTTAGTGTTGAAAAACCACTTTTCGCACTTGTGTTGGTGCAGGAAACCTTGTGGTGTGCACTTGTGGTGTGGAAAAAACACTTTTTGCACTTGTGATAGTGTTGAAAAACCACTTTTCGCACTTGTGTTAGTGTTGAAAAACCACTTTTCGCACTTGTGTTGGTGCAGGAAACCACTTTTGCACTTGTATTAGTGTGGAAAAACCACTTTTCGCACTTGTGTTAGTGTTGAAAAACCACTTTTCGCACTTGTGTTAGTGTTGAAAAACCACTTTTCGCACTTGTGTTGGTGCAGGAAACCACTTTTGCACTTGTATTAGTGTGGGAAAAACACTTTTTGCACTTGTGATAGTGTTGAAAAACCGCTTTTCGCACTTGTGTTAGTGTTGAAAAACCACTTTTCGCACTTGTGTTATTGTTGAAAAACCACTTTTCGCACTTGTGTTAGTGTTGAAAAACCACTTTTCGCACTTCTGTTGGTGCAGGAAACCACTTTTGCACTTGTATTAGTGTGGAAAAAACACTTTTCGCACTTGTGTTAGTGTTGAAAAACCACTTTTCGCACTTGTGTTAGTGTTGAAAAACCACTTTTCGCACTTGTGTTGGTGCAGGAAACCACTTTTCCACTTGTATTAGTGTGGAAAAAACACTTTTTGCACTTGTGATAGTGTTGAAATACCACTTTTGCACTTGTATTAGTGTGGGAAAAACACTTTTTGCACTTGTGATAGTGTTGAAAAACCGCTTTTCGCACTTGTGTTAGTGTTGAAAAACCACTTTTCGCACTTGTGTTATTGTTGAAAAACCACTTTTCGCACTTGTGTTAGTGTTGAAAAACCACTTTTCGCACTTCTGTTGGTGCAGGAAACCAGTTTTGCACTTGTATTAGTGTGGAAAAAACACTTTTCGCACTTGTGTTAGTGTGGAAAAAACACTTTTTGCACTTGTGATAGTGTTGAAAAACCACTTTTCGCACTTGTGTTAGTGTTGAAAAAACACTTTTCGCACTTGTATTAGTGTGGAAAAACCACTTTTCGCACTTGTGTTAGTGTTGAAAAACCACTTTTCGCCCTCGTGCTAGTGTTGAAAAACACTTTTCACACTTGTGTTAATGTTGAAAAACCACTTTTTGCACTTGTGATAGTGTTGAAAAACCACTTTTCGCACTTGTGTTAGTGTTGAAAAACCACTTTTCACACTTGTGTTGGTGCAGGAAACCACTTTTGCACTTGTATTAGTGTGGAAAAACCACTTTTCGCACTTGTGTTGGTGCAGGAAACCACTTTTGCACTTGTATTAGTGTGGAAAAAACACTTTTCGCACTTGTGTTAGTGTTGAAAAACCACTTTTCGCACTTGTGTTGGTGCAGGAAACCACTTTTCCACTTGTATTAGTGTGGAAAAAACACTTTTTGCACTTGTGATAGTGTTGAAAAACCACTTTTGCACTTGTATTAGTGTGGGGAAAAACACTTTTTGCACTTGTGATAGTGTTGAAAAACCGCTTTTCGCACTTGTGTTAGTGTTGAAAAACCACTTTTCGCACTTTGTTATTTTTGAAAAACCACTTTTCGCACTTGTGTTATTGTTGAAAAACCACTTTTCGCACTTCTGTTGGTGCAGGAAACCAGTTTTGCACTTGTATTAGTGTGGAAAAAACACTTTTCGCACTTGTGTTAGTGTTGAAAAACCACTTTTCGCACTTGTGTTAGTGTTGAAAAACCACTTTTCGCACTTGTGTTGGTGCAGGAAACCACTTTTCCACTTGTATTAGTGTGGAAAAAACACTTTTTGCACTTGTGATAGTGTTGAAAAACCACTTTTCGCACTTGTGTTAGTGTTGAAAAAACACTTTTCGCACTTGTATTAGTGTGGAAAAACCACTTTTCGCACTTGTGTTAGTGTTGAAAAACCACTTTTCGCCCTCGTGCTGGTGTTGAAAAACACTTTTCACACTTGTGTTAATGTTGAAAAACCACTTTTTGCACTTGTGATAGTGTTGAAAAACCACTTTTCGCACTTGTGTTAGTGTTGAAAAACCACTTTTCACACTTGTGTTGGTGCAGGAAACCACTTTTGCACTTGTATTAGTGTGGAAAAACCACTTTTCGCACTTGTGTTGGTGCAGGAAACCACTTTTGCACTTGTATTAGTGTGGAAAAAACACTTTTTGCACTTGTGGTAGTGTTGAAAAACCACATTTCGCACTTGTGTTGGTGCAGGAAACCACTTTTGCACTTGTATTAGTGTGGAAAAAACACTTTTTGCACTTGTGATAGTGTTGAAAAACCACTTTTTGCACTTGTGTTAGTGTTGAAAAACCACTTTTCACACTTGTGTTGGTGCAGGAAACCACTTTTGCACTTGTATTAGTGTGGAAAAACCACTTTTCGCACTTGTGTTAGTGTTGAAAAACCACTTTTCGCACTTGTGTTAGTGTTGAAAAACCACTTTTCGCACTTGTGTTTGTGCAGGAAACCACTTTTGCACTTGTATTAGTGTGGAAAAAACACTTTTTGCACTTGTGATAGTGTTGAAAAACCACTTTTCGCACTTGTGTTAGTGTTGAAAAACCACTTTTCGCACTTGTGTTGGTGCAGGAAACCACTTTTGCACTTGTATTAGTGTGGAAAAACCACTTTTCGCACTTGTGTTAGTGTTGAAAAACCACTTTTCGCACTTGTGTTAGTGTTGAAAAACCACTTTTCGCACTTGTGTTGGTGCAGGAAACCACGTTTGCACTTGTATTAGTGTGGAAAAAACACTTTTTGCACTTGTGATAGTGTTGAAAAACCACTTTTCGCACTTGTGTTAGTGTTGAAAAACCACTTTTCGCACTTGTGTTGGTGCAGGAAACCACTTTTGCACTTGTATTAGTGTGGAAAAAACACTTTTGCACTTGTGATAGTGTTGAAAAACCACTTTTCGCACTTGTGTTAGTGTTGAAAAACCACTTTTCGCACTTGTGTTGGTGCAGGAAACCACTTTTGCACTTGCATTAGTGTGGAAAAACCACTTTTCGCACTTGTGTTAGTATTCAAAAAACAACCTTTCGCACTTGTGTTAGTGTTGAAAAACCACTTTTCGCACTTGTGTTGGTGCAGGAAACCATGTTTGCACTTGTATTAGTGTTGAAAAACCACTTTTCGCACTTGTGTTGGTGCAGGAAACCACTTTTGCACTTGTATTAGTGTGGGAAAAACACTTTTTGCACTTGTGATAGTGTTGAAAAACCGCTTTTCGCACTTGTGTTAGTGTTGAAAAACCACTTTTCGCACTTGTGTTATTGTTGAAAAACCACTTTTCGCACTTGTGTTAGTGTTGAAAAACCACTTTTCGCACTTCTGTTGGTGCAGGAAACCACTTTTGCACTTGTATTAGTGTGGAAAAAACACTTTTCGCACTTGTGTTAGTGTTGAAAAACCACTTTTCGCACTTGTGTTAGTGTTGAAAAACCACTTTTCGCACTTGTGTTGGTGCAGGAAACCACTTTTCCACTTGTATTAGTGTGGAAAAAACACTTTTTGCACTTGTGATAGTGTTGAAAAACCACTTTTGCACTTGTATTAGTGTGGGAAAAACACTTTTTGCACTTGTGATAGTGTTGAAAAACCGCTTTTCGCACTTGTGTTAGTGTTGAAAAACCACTTTTCGCACTTGTGTTATTGTTGAAAAACCACTTTTCGCACTTGTGTTAGTGTTGAAAAACCACTTTTCGCACTTCTGTTGGTGCAGGAAACCAGTTTTGCACTTGTATTAGTGTGGAAAAAACACTTTTCGCACTTGTGTTAGTGTTGAAAAACCACTTTTCGCACTTGTGTTAGTGTTGAAAAACCACTTTTCGCACTTGTGTTGGTGCAGGAAACCACTTTTCCACTTGTATTAGTGTGGAAAAAACACTTTTTGCACTTGTGATAGTGTTGAAAAACCACTTTTCGCACTTGTGTTAGTGTTGAAAAAACACTTTTCGCACTTGTATTAGTGTGGAAAACCACTTTTCGCACTTGTGTTAGTGTTGAAAAACCACTTTTCGCCCTCGTGCTAGTGTTGAAAAACACTTTTCACACTTGTGTTAATGTTGAAAAACCACTTTTTGCACTTGTGATAGTGTTGAAAAACCACTTTTCGCACTTGTGTTAGTGTTGAAAAACCACTTTTCACACTTGTGTTGGTGCAGGAAACCACTTTTGCACTTGTATTAGTGTGGAAAAACCACTTTTCGCACTTGTGTTGGTGCAGGAAACCACTTTTGCACTTGTATTAGTGTGGAAAAAACACTTTTTGCACTTGTGTTAGTGTTGAAAAACCACATTTCGCACTTGTGTTGGTGCAGGAAACCACTTTTGCACTTGTATTAGTGTGGAAAAAACACTTTTTGCACTTGTGATAGTGTTGAAAAACCACTTTTTGCACTTGTGTTAGTGTTGAAAAACCACTTTTCACACTTGTGTTGGTGCAGGAAACCACTTTTGCACTTGTATTAGTGTGGAAAAACCACTTTTCGCACTTGTGTTAGTGTTGAAAAACCACTTTTCGCACTTGTGTTAGTGTTGAAAAACCACTTTTCGCACTTGTGTTTGTGCAGGAAACCACTTTTGCACTTGTATTAGTGTGGAAAAAACACTTTTTGCACTTGTGATAGTGTTGAAAAACCACTTTTCGCACTTGTGTTAGTGTTGAAAAACCACTTTTCGCACTTGTGTTGGTGCAGGAAACCACTTTTGCACTTGTATTAGTGTGGAAAAACCACTTTTCGCACTTGTGTTAGTGTTGAAAAACCACTTTTCGCACTTGTGTTAGTGTTGAAAAACCACTTTTCGCACTTGTGTTGGTGCAGGAAACCACGTTTGCACTTGTATTAGTGTGGAAAAAACACTTTTTGCACTTGTGATAGTGTTGAAAAACCACTTTTCGCACTTGTGTTAGTGTTGAAAAACCACTTTTCGCACTTGTGTTGGTGCAGGAAACCACTTTTGCACTTGTATTAGTGTGGAAAAAACACTTTTGCACTTGTGATAGTGTTGAAAAACCACTTTTCGCACTTGTGTTAGTGTTGAAAAACCACTTTTCGCACTTGTGTTGGTGCAGGAAACCACTTTTGCACTTGCATTAGTGTGGAAAAACCACTTTTCGCACTTGTGTTAGTATTCAAAAAACAACCTTTCGCACTTGTGTTAGTGTTGAAAAACCACTTTTCGCACTTGTGTTGGTGCAGGAAACCACGTTTGCACTTGTATTAGTGTGGAAAAAACACTTTTCGCACTTGTGTTGGTGCAGGAAACCACTTTTGCACTTGTATTTGTGTGGAAAAAACACTTTTCGCACTTGTGTTAGTGTTGAAAAACCACTTTTCGCACTTGTGTTAGTGTTGAAAAACCACATTTCGCACTTGTGTTAGTGTTGAAAAACCACATTTCGCACTTGTGTTGGTGCAGGAAACCACTTTTGCACTTGTATTAGTGTGGAAAAAACACTTTTCGCACTTGTGTTGGTGCAGGAAACCACTTTTGCACTTGTATTTGTGTGGAAAAAACACTTTTCGCACTTGTGTTAGTGTTGAAAAACCACTTTTTGCACTTGTGTTAGTGTTGAAAAACCACATTTCGCACTTGTGTTGGTGCAGGAAACCACTTTTGCACTTGTATTAGTGTGGAAAAAACACTTTTTGCACTTGTGGTAGTGTTGAAAAACCACTTTTCGCACTTGTGTTAGTGTTGAAAAACCACTTTTCGCACTTGTGTTGGTGCAGGAAACCACTTTTGCACTTGTGTTAGTGTTGAAAAACCACTTTTCGCACTTGTGTCGGTGCAGGAAACCTTGTGGTGTGCACTTGTGGTGTGGAAAAAACACTTTTTGCACTTGTGATAGTGTTGAAAAACCACTTTTCGCACTTGTGTTAGTGTTGAAAAACCACTTTTCGCACTTGTGTTGGTGCAGGAAACCACTTTTGCCCTTGTATTAGTGTGGAAAAACCACTTTTCACACTTGTGTTAGTGTTGAAAAACCACTTTTCGCACTTGTGTTAGTGTTGAAAAACCACTTTTCGCACTTGTGTTGGTGCAGGAAACCACTTTTGCACTTGTATTAGTGTGGGAAAAACACTTTTTGCACTTGTGATAGTGTTGAAAAACCGCTTTTCGCACTTGTGTTAGTGTTGAAAAACCACTTTTCGCACTTGTGTTATTGTTGAAAAACCACTTTTCGCACTTGTGTTAGTGTTTAAAAACCACTTTTCGCACTTCTGTTGGTGCAGGAAACCACTTTTGCACTTGTATTTGTGTGGAAAAAACACTTTTCGCACTTGTGTTAGTGTTGAAAAACCACTTTTCGCACTTGTGTTAGTGTTGAAAAACCACATTTCGCACTTGTGTTAGTGTTGAAAAACCACATTTCGCACTTGTGTTGGTGCAGGAAACCACTTTTGCACTTGTATTAGTGTGGGAAAAACACTTTTTGCACTTGTGATAGTGTTGAAAAACCGCTTTTCGCACTTGTGTTAGTGTTGAAAAACCACTTTTCGCACTTGTGTTATTGTTGAAAAACCACTTTTCGCACTTGTGTTAGTGTTGAAAAACCACTTTTCGCACTTCTGTTGGTGCAGGAAACCACTTTTGCACTTGTATTTGTGTGGAAAAAACACTTTTCGCACTTGTGTTAGTGTTGAAAAACCACTTTTCGCACTTGTGTTAGTGTTGAAAAACCACATTTCGCACTTGTGTTAGTGTTGAAAAACCACATTTCGCACTTGTGTTGGTGCAGGAAACCACTTTTGCACTTGTATTAGTGTGGAAAAAACACTTTTCGCACTTGTGTTGGTGCAGGAAACCACTTTTGCACTTGTATTTGTGTGGAAAAAACACTTTTCGCACTTGTGTTAGTGTTGAAAAACCACTTTTCGCACTTGTGTTAGTGTTGAAAAACCACATTTCGCACTTGTGTTGGTGCAGGAAACCACTTTTGCACTTGTATTAGTGTGGAAAAAATACTTTTTGCACTTGTGGTAGTGTTGAAAAACCACTTTTCGCACTTGTGTTAGTGTTGAAAAACCACTTTTCGCACTTGTGTTGGTGCAGGAAACCACTTTTGCACTTGTGTTAGTGTTGAAAAACCACTTTTCGCACTTGTGTTGGTGCAGGAAACCTTGTGGTGTGCACTTGTGGTGTGGAAAAAACACTTTTTGCACTTGTGATAGTGTTGAAAAACCACTTTTCGCACTTGTGTTAGTGTTGAAAAACCACTTTTCGCACTTGTGTTGGTGCAGGAAACCACTTTTGCACTTGTATTAGTGTGGAAAAACCACTTTTCGCACTTGTGTTAGTGTTGAAAAACCACTTTTCGCACTTGTGTTAGTGTTGAAAAACCACTTTTCGCACTTGTGTTGGTGCAGGAAACCACTTTTGCACTTGTATTAGTGTGGGAAAAACACTTTTTGCACTTGTGATAGTGTTGAAAAACCGCTTTTCGCACTTGTGTTAGTGTTGAAAAACCACTTTTCGCACTTGTGTTATTGTTGAAAAACCACTTTTCGCACTTGTGTTAGTGTTGAAAAACCACTTTTCGCACTTCTGTTGGTGCAGGAAACCACTTTTGCACTTGTATTAGTGTGGAAAAAACACTTTTCGCACTTGTGTTAGTGTTGAAAAACCACTTTTCGCACTTGTGTTGGTGCAGGAAACCACTTTTCCACTTGTATTAGTGTGGAAAAAACACTTTTTGCACTTGTGATAGTGTTGAAAAACCACTTTTGCACTTGTATTAGTGTGGGAAAAACACTTTTTGCACTTGTGATAGTGTTGAAAAACCGCTTTTCGCACTTGTGTTAGTGTTGAAAAACCACTTTTCGCACTTGTGTTATTGTTGAAAAACCACTTTTCGCACTTGTGTTAGTGTTGAAAAACCACTTTTCGCACTTCTGTTGGTGCAGGAAACCAGTTTTGCACTTGTATTAGTGTGGAAAAAACACTTTTCGCACTTGTGTTAGTGTGGAAAAAACACTTTTTGCACTTGTGATAGTGTTGAAAAACCACTTTTCGCACTTGTGTTAGTGTTGAAAAAACACTTTTCGCACTTGTATTAGTGTGGAAAAACCACTTTTCGCACTTGTGTTAGTGTTGAAAAACCACTTTTCGCCCTCGTGCTAGTGTTGAAAAACACTTTTCACACTTGTGTTAATGTTGAAAAACCACTTTTTGCACTTGTGATAGTGTTGAAAAACCACTTTTCGCACTTGTGTTAGTGTTGAAAAACCACTTTTCACACTTGTGTTGGTGCAGGAAACCACTTTTGCACTTGTATTAGTGTGGAAAAACCACTTTTCGCACTTGTGTTGGTGCAGGAAACCACTTTTGCACTTGTATTAGTGTGGAAAAAACACTTTTCGCACTTGTGTTAGTGTTGAAAAACCACTTTTCGCACTTGTGTTGGTGCAGGAAACCACTTTTCCACTTGTATTAGTGTGGAAAAAACACTTTTTGCACTTGTGATAGTGTTGAAAAACCACTTTTGCACTTGTATTAGTGTGGGAAAAACACTTTTTGCACTTGTGATAGTGTTGAAAAACCGCTTTTCGCACTTGTGTTAGTGTTGAAAAACCACTTTTCGCACTTGTGTTATTTTTGAAAAACCACTTTTCGCACTTGTGTTAGTGTTGAAAAACCACTTTTCGCACTTCTGTTGGTGCAGGAAACCAGTTTTGCACTTGTATTAGTGTGGAAAAAACACTTTTCGCACTTGTGTTAGTGTTGAAAAACCACTTTTCGCACTTGTGTTAGTGTTGAAAAACCACTTTTCGCACTTGTGTTGGTGCAGGAAACCACTTTTCCACTTGTATTAGTGTGGAAAAAACACTTTTTGCACTTGTGATAGTGTTGAAAAACCACTTTTCGCACTTGTGTTAGTGTTGAAAAAACACTTTTCGCACTTGTATTAGTGTGGAAAAACCACTTTTCGCACTTGTGTTAGTGTTGAAAAACCACTTTTCGCCCTCGTGCTAGTGTTGAAAAACACTTTTCACACTTGTGTTAATGTTGAAAAACCACTTTTTGCACTTGTGATAGTGTTGAAAAACCACTTTTCGCACTTGTGTTAGTGTTGAAAAACCACTTTTCACACTTGTGTTGGTGCAGGAAACCACTTTTGCACTTGTATTAGTGTGGAAAAACCACTTTTCGCACTTGTGTTGGTGCAGGAAACCACTTTTGCACTTGTATTAGTGTGGAAAAAACACTTTTTGCACTTGTGGTAGTGTTGAAAAACCACATTTCGCACTTGTGTTGGTGCAGGAAACCACTTTTGCACTTGTATTAGTGTGGAAAAAACACTTTTTGCACTTGTGATCGTGTTGAAAAACCACT
The DNA here is from genome assembly GCF_964187855.1 of Myxine glutinosa. Lineage (NCBI taxonomy): Eukaryota > Metazoa > Chordata > Myxini > Myxiniformes > Myxinidae > Myxine > Myxine glutinosa. The sequence continues at coordinate 198,944 of NW_027616513.1, read as the reverse complement.
TTTTGCACTTGTGTTAGTGTTGAAAAACCACTTTTCACACTTGTGTTGGTGCAGGAAACCACTTTTGCACTTGTATTAGTGTGGAAAAACCACTTTTCGCACTTGTGTTAGTGTTGAAAAACCACTTTTCGCACTTGTGTTAGTGTTGAAAAACCACTTTTCGCACTTGTGTTTGTGCAGGAAACCACTTTTGCACTTGTATTAGTGTGGAAAAAACACTTTTTGCACTTGTGATAGTGTTGAAAAACCACTTTTCGCACTTGTGTTAGTGTTGAAAAACCACTTTTCGCCCTCGTGCTAGTGTTGAAAAACACTTTTCACACTTGTGTTAATGTTGAAAAACCACTTTTTGCACTTGTGATAGTGTTGAAAAACCACTTTTCGCACTTGTGTTAGTGTTGAAAAACCACTTTTCACACTTGTGTTGGTGCAGGAAACCACTTTTGCACTTGTATTAGTGTGGAAAAACCACTTTTCGCACTTGTGTTGGTGCAGGAAACCACTTTTGCACTTGTATTAGTGTGGAAAAAACACTTTTTGCACTTGTGGTAGTGTTGAAAAACCACATTTCGCACTTGTGTTGGTGCAGGAAACCACTTTTGCACTTGTATTAGTGTGGAAAAAACACTTTTTGCACTTGTGATAGTGTTGAAAAACCACTTTTTGCACTTGTGTTAGTGTTGAAAAACCACTTTTCACACTTGTGTTGGTGCAGGAAACCACTTTTGCACTTGTATTAGTGTGGAAAAACCACTTTTCGCACTTGTGTTAGTGTTGAAAAACCACTTTTCGCACTTGTGTTAGTGTTGAAAAACCACTTTTCGCACTTGTGTTTGTGCAGGAAACCACTTTTGCACTTGTATTAGTGTGGAAAAAACACTTTTTGCACTTGTGATAGTGTTGAAAAACCACTTTTCGCACTTGTGTTAGTGTTGAAAAACCACTTTTCGCACTTGTGTTGGTGCAGGAAACCACTTTTGCACTTGTATTAGTGTGGAAAAACCACTTTTCGCACTTGTGTTAGTGTTGAAAAACCACTTTTCGCACTTGTGTTAGTGTTGAAAAACCACTTTTCGCACTTGTGTTGGTGCAGGAAACCACGTTTGCACTTGTATTACTGTGGAAAAAACACTTTTTGCACTTGTGATAGTGTTGAAAAACCACTTTTCGCACTTGTGTTAGTGTTGAAAAACCACTTTTCGCACTTGTGTTGGTGCAGGAAACCACTTTTGCACTTGTATTAGTGTGGAAAAAACACTTTTGCACTTGTGATAGTGTTGAAAAACCACTTTTCGCACTTGTGTTAGTGTTGAAAAACCACTTTTCGCACTTGTGTTGGTGCAGGAAACCACTTTTGCACTTGCATTAGTGTGGAAAAACCACTTTTCGCACTTGTGTTAGTATTCAAAAAACAACCTTTCGCACTTGTGTTAGTGTTGAAAAACCACTTTTCGCACTTGTGTTGGTGCAGGAAACCATGTTTGCACTTGTATTAGTGTTGAAAAACCACTTTTCGCACTTGTGTTGGTGCAGGAAACCACTTTTGCACTTGTATTAGTGTGGGAAAAACACTTTTTGCACTTGTGATAGTGTTGAAAAACCGCTTTTCGCACTTGTGTTAGTGTTGAAAAACCACTTTTCGCACTTGTGTTATTGTTGAAAAACCACTTTTCGCACTTGTGTTAGTGTTGAAAAACCACTTTTCGCACTTCTGTTGGTGCAGGAAACCACTTTTGCACTTGTATTAGTGTGGAAAAAACACTTTTCGCACTTGTGTTAGTGTTGAAAAACCACTTTTCGCACTTGTGTTAGTGTTGAAAAACCACTTTTCGCACTTGTGTTGGTGCAGGAAACCACTTTTCCACTTGTATTAGTGTGGAAAAAACACTTTTTGCACTTGTGATAGTGTTGAAAAACCACTTTTGCACTTGTATTAGTGTGGGAAAAACACTTTTTGCACTTGTGATAGTGTTGAAAAACCGCTTTTCGCACTTGTGTTAGTGTTGAAAAACCACTTTTCGCACTTGTGTTATTGTTGAAAAACCACTTTTCGCACTTGTGTTAGTGTTGAAAAACCACTTTTCGCACTTCTGTTGGTGCAGGAAACCAGTTTTGCACTTGTATTAGTGTGGAAAAAACACTTTTCGCACTTGTGTTAGTGTTGAAAAACCACTTTTCGCACTTGTGTTAGTGTTGAAAAACCACTTTTCGCACTTGTGTTGGTGCAGGAAACCACTTTTCCACTTGTATTAGTGTGGAAAAAACACTTTTTGCACTTGTGATAGTGTTGAAAAACCACTTTTCGCACTTGTGTTAGTGTTGAAAAAACACTTTTCGCACTTGTATTAGTGTGGAAAACCACTTTTCGCACTTGTGTTAGTGTTGAAAAACCACTTTTCGCCCTCGTGCTAGTGTTGAAAAACACTTTTCACACTTGTGTTAATGTTGAAAAACCACTTTTTGCACTTGTGATAGTGTTGAAAAACCACTTTTCGCACTTGTGTTAGTGTTGAAAAACCACTTTTCACACTTGTGTTGGTGCAGGAAACCACTTTTGCACTTGTATTAGTGTGGAAAAACCACTTTTCGCACTTGTGTTGGTGCAGGAAACCACTTTTGCACTTGTATTAGTGTGGAAAAAACACTTTTTGCACTTGTGTTAGTGTTGAAAAACCACATTTCGCACTTGTGTTGGTGCAGGAAACCACTTTTGCACTTGTATTAGTGTGGAAAAAACACTTTTTGCACTTGTGATAGTGTTGAAAAACCACTTTTTGCACTTGTGTTAGTGTTGAAAAACCACTTTTCACACTTGTGTTGGTGCAGGAAACCACTTTTGCACTTGTATTAGTGTGGAAAAACCACTTTTCGCACTTGTGTTAGTGTTGAAAAACCACTTTTCGCACTTGTGTTAGTGTTGAAAAACCACTTTTCGCACTTGTGTTTGTGCAGGAAACCACTTTTGCACTTGTATTAGTGTGGAAAAAACACTTTTTGCACTTGTGATAGTGTTGAAAAACCACTTTTCGCACTTGTGTTAGTGTTGAAAAACCACTTTTCGCACTTGTGTTGGTGCAGGAAACCACTTTTGCACTTGTATTAGTGTGGAAAAACCACTTTTCGCACTTGTGTTAGTGTTGAAAAACCACTTTTCGCACTTGTGTTAGTGTTGAAAAACCACTTTTCGCACTTGTGTTGGTGCAGGAAACCACGTTTGCACTTGTATTAGTGTGGAAAAAACACTTTTTGCACTTGTGATAGTGTTGAAAAACCACTTTTCGCACTTGTGTTAGTGTTGAAAAACCACTTTTCGCACTTGTGTTGGTGCAGGAAACCACTTTTGCACTTGTATTAGTGTGGAAAAAACACTTTTGCACTTGTGATAGTGTTGAAAAACCACTTTTCGCACTTGTGTTAGTGTTGAAAAACCACTTTTCGCACTTGTGTTGGTGCAGGAAACCACTTTTGCACTTGCATTAGTGTGGAAAAACCACTTTTCGCACTTGTGTTAGTATTCAAAAAACAACCTTTCGCACTTGTGTTAGTGTTGAAAAACCACTTTTCGCACTTGTGTTGGTGCAGGAAACCACGTTTGCACTTGTATTAGTGTGGAAAAAACACTTTTCGCACTTGTGTTGGTGCAGGAAACCACTTTTGCACTTGTATTTGTGTGGAAAAAAACACTTTTCGCACTTGTGTTAGTGTTGAAAAACCACTTTTCGCACTTGTGTTAGTGTTGAAAAACCACATTTCGCACTTGTGTTAGTGTTGAAAAACCACATTTCGCACTTGTGTTGGTGCAGGAAACCACTTTTGCACTTGTATTAGTGTGGAAAAAACACTTTTCGCACTTGTGTTGGTGCAGGAAACCACTTTTGCACTTGTATTTGTGTGGAAAAAACACTTTTCGCACTTGTGTTAGTGTTGAAAAACCACTTTTTGCACTTGTGTTAGTGTTGAAAAACCACATTTCGCACTTGTGTTGGTGCAGGAAACCACTTTTGCACTTGTATTAGTGTGGAAAAAACACTTTTTGCACTTGTGGTAGTGTTGAAAACCACTTTTCGCACTTGTGTTAGTGTTGAAAAACCACTTTTCGCACTTGTGTTGGTGCAGGAAACCACTTTTGCACTTGTGTTAGTGTTGAAAAACCACTTTTCGCACTTGTGTCGGTGCAGGAAACCTTGTGGTGTGCACTTGTGGTGTGGAAAAAACACTTTTTGCACTTGTGATAGTGTTGAAAAACCACTTTTCGCACTTGTGTTAGTGTTGAAAAACCACTTTTCGCACTTGTGTTGGTGCAGGAAACCACTTTTGCCCTTGTATTAGTGTGGAAAAACCACTTTTCGCACTTGTGTTAGTGTTGAAAAACCACTTTTCGCACTTGTGTTAGTGTTGAAAAACCACTTTTCGCACTTGTGTTGGTGCAGGAAACCACTTTTGCACTTGTATTAGTGTGGGAAAAACACTTTTTGCACTTGTGATAGTGTTGAAAAACCGCTTTTCGCACTTGTGTTAGTGTTGAAAAACCACTTTTCGCACTTGTGTTATTGTTGAAAAACCACTTTTCGCACTTGTGTTAGTGTTGAAAAACCACTTTTCGCACTTCTGTTGGTGCAGGAAACCACTTTTGCACTTGTATTTGTGTGGAAAAAACACTTTTCGCACTTGTGTTAGTGTTGAAAAACCACTTTTCGCACTTGTGTTAGTGTTGAAAAACCACATTTCGCACTTGTGTTAGTGTTGAAAAACCACATTTCGCACTTGTGTTGGTGCAGGAAACCACTTTTGCACTTGTATTAGTGTGGGAAAAACACTTTTTGCACTTGTGATAGTGTTGAAAAACCGCTTTTCGCACTTGTGTTAGTGTTGAAAAACCACTTTTCGCACTTGTGTTATTGTTGAAAAACCACTTTTCGCACTTGTGTTAGTGTTGAAAAACCACTTTTCGCACTTCTGTTGGTGCAGGAAACCACTTTTGCACTTGTATTTGTGTGGAAAAAACACTTTTCGCACTTGTGTTAGTGTTGAAAAACCACTTTTCGCACTTGTGTTAGTGTTGAAAAACCACATTTCGCACTTGTGTTAGTGTTGAAAAACCACATTTCGCACTTGTGTTGGTGCAGGAAACCACTTTTGCACTTGTATTAGTGTGGAAAAAACACTTTTCGCACTTGTGTTGGTGCAGGAAACCACTTTTGCACTTGTATTTGTGTGGAAAAAACACTTTTCGCACTTGTGTTAGTGTTGAAAAACCACTTTTCGCACTTGTGTTAGTGTTGAAAAACCACATTTCGCACTTGTGTTGGTGCAGGAAACCACTTTTGCACTTGTATTAGTGTGGAAAAAACCACTTTTCGCACTTGTGTTGGTGCAGGAAACCTTGTGGTGTGCACTTGTGGTGTGGAAAAAACACTTTTTGCACTTGTGATAGTGTTGAAAAACCACTTTTCGCACTTGTGTTAGTGTTGAAAAACCACTTTTCGCACTTGTGTTGGTGCAGGAAACCACTTTTGCACTTGTATTAGTGTGGAAAAACCACTTTTCGCACTTGTGTTAGTGTTGAAAAACCACTTTTCGCACTTGTGTTAGTGTTGAAAAACCACTTTTCGCACTTGTGTTGGTGCAGGAAACCACTTTTGCACTTGTATTAGTGTGGGAAAAACACTTTTTGCACTTGTGATAGTGTTGAAAAACCGCTTTTCGCACTTGTGTTAGTGTTGAAAAACCACTTTTCGCACTTGTGTTATTGTTGAAAAAACACTTTTCGCACTTGTGTTAGTGTTGAAAAACCACTTTTCGCACTTCTGTTGGTGCAGGAAACCACTTTTGCACTTGTATTAGTGTGGAAAAAACACTTTTCGCACTTGTGTTAGTGTTGAAAAACCACTTTTCGCACTTGTGTTAGTGTTGAAAAACCACTTTTCGCACTTGTGTTGGTGCAGGAAACCACTTTTCCACTTGTATTAGTGTGGAAAAAACACTTTTTGCACTTGTGATAGTGTTGAAAAACCACTTTTGCACTTGTATTAGTGTGGGAAAAACACTTTTTGCACTTGTGATAGTGTTGAAAAACCGCTTTTCGCACTTGTGTTAGTGTTGAAAAACCACTTTTCGCACTTGTGTTATTGTTGAAAAACCACTTTTCGCCATTGTGTTAGTGTTGAAAAACCACTTTTCGCACTTCTGTTGGTGCAGGAAACCAGTTTTGCACTTGTATTAGTGTGGAAAAAACACTTTTCGCACTTGTGTTAGTGTTGAAAAACCACTTTTCGCACTTGTGTTAGTGTTGAAAAACCACTTTTCGCACTTGTGTTGGTGCAGGAAACCACTTTTCCACTTGTATTAGTGTGGAAAAAACACTTTTTGCACTTGTGATAGTGTTGAAAAACCACTTTTCGCACTTGTGTTAGTGTTGAAAAAACACTTTTCGCACTTGTATTAGTGTGGAAAAACCACTTTTCGCACTTGTGTTAGTGTTGAAAAACCACTTTTTGCCCTCGTGCTAGTGTTGAAAAACACTTTTCACACTTGTGTTAATGTTGAAAAACCACTTTTTGCACTTGTGATAGTGTTGAAAAACCACTTTTCGCACTTGTGTTAGTGTTGAAAAACCACTTTTCACACTTGTGTTGGTGCAGGAAACCACTTTTGCACTTGTATTAGTGTGGAAAAACCACTTTTCGCACTTGTGTTGGTGCAGGAAACCACTTTTGCACTTGTATTAGTGTGGAAAAAACACTTTTTGCACTTGTGTTAGTGTTGAAAAACCACATTTCGCACTTGTGTTGGTGCAGGAAACCACTTTTGCACTTGTATTAGTGTGGAAAAAACACTTTTTGCACTTGTGGTAGTGTTGAAAAACCACTTTTCGCACTTGTGTTAGTGTTGGAAAAACCACTTTTCGCACTTGTGTTGGTGCAGGAAACCACTTTTGCACTTGTATTAGTGTGGAAAAACCACTTTTCGCACTTGTGTTAGTGTTGAAAAACCACTTTTCGCACTTGTATTAGTGTGGAAAAAACACTTTTTGCACTTGTGATAGTGTTGAAAAAACCACTTTTGCACTTGTATTAGTGTGGAAAAAAACACTTTTTTGCACTTGTGATAGTGTTGAAAAACCACTTTTCGCACTTGTGTTAGTGTTGAAAAACCACTTTTCGCACTTGTGTTGGTGCAGGAAACCACTTTTGCACTTGTATTAGTGTGGAAAAACCACTTTTCGCACTTGTGTTAGTGTTGAAAAACCACATTTCGCACTTCTGTTGGTGCAGGAAACCACTTTTGCACTTGTATTTGTGTGGAAAAAACACTTTTCGCACTTGTGTTAGTGTTGAAAAACCACTTTTTCGCACTTGTGTTAGTGTTGAAAAACCACATTTCGCACTTGTGTTAGTGTTGAAAAACCACATTTCGCACTTGTGTTGGTGCAGGAAACCACTTTTGCACTTGTATTAGTGTGGAAAAAAACACTTTTCGCACTTGTGTTGGTGCAGGAAACCACTTTTGCACTTGTATTTGTGTGGAAAAAACACTTTTCGCACTTGTGGTAGTGTTGAAAAACCACTTTTCGCACTTGTGTTAGTGTTGAAAAACCACTTTTTCGCACTTGTGTTGGTGCAGGAAACCACTTTTGCACTTGTGTTAGTGTTGAAAAACCACTTTTCGCACTTGTGTTGGTGCAGGAAACCTTGTGGTGTGCACTTGTGGTGTGGAAAAAAACACTTTTTGCACTTGTGATAGTGTTGAAAAACCACTTTTCGCACTTGTGTTAGTGTTGAAAAACCACTTTTCGCACTTGTGTTGGTGCAGGAAACCACTTTTGCACTTGTATTAGTGTGGAAAAACCACTTTTCGCACTTGTGTTAGTGTTGAAAAACCACTTTTCGCACTTGTGTTAGTGTTGAAAAACCACTTTTCGCACTTGTGTTGGTGCAGGAAACCACTTTTGCACTTGTATTAGTGTGGGAAAAACACTTTTTGCACTTGTGATAGTGTTGAAAAACCGCTTTTCGCACTTGTGTTAGTGTTGAAAAACCACTTTTCGCACTTGTGTTATTGTTGAAAAACCACTTTTCGCACTTGTGTTAGTGTTGAAAAACCACTTTTCGCACTTCTGTTGGTGCAGGAAACCACTTTTGCACTTGTATTAGTGTGGAAAAAACACTTTTCGCACTTGTGTTAGTGTTGAAAAACCACTTTTCGCACTTGTGTTAGTGTTGAAAAACCACTTTTCGCACTTGTGTTGGTGCAGGAAACCACTTTTCCACTTGTATTAGTGTGGAAAAAAACACTTTTTGCACTTGTGATAGTGTTGAAAAACCACTTTTGCACTTGTATTAGTGTGGGAAAAACACTTTTTGCACTTGTGATAGTGTTGAAAAACCGCTTTTCGCACTTGTGTTAGTGTTGAAAAACCACTTTTCGCACTTGTGTTATTGTTGAAAAACCACTTTTCGCACTTGTGTTAGTGTTGAAAAACCACTTTTCGCACTTCTGTTGGTGCAGGAAACCAGTTTTGCACTTGTATTAGTGTGGAAAAAACACTTTTCGCACTTGTGTTAGTGTTGAAAAACCACTTTTCGCACTTGTGTTAGTGTTGAAAAACCACTTTTCGCACTTGTGTTGGTGCAGGAAACCACTTTTCCACTTGTATTAGTGTGGAAAAAACACTTTTTGCACTTGTGATAGTGTTGAAAAACCACTTTTCGCACTTGTGTTAGTGTTGAAAAAACACTTTTCGCACTTGTATTAGTGTGGAAAAACCACTTTTCGCACTTGTGTTAGTGTTGAAAAACCACTTTTTGCCCTCGTGCTAGTGTTGAAAAACACTTTTCACACTTGTGTTAATGTTGAAAAACCACTTTTTGCACTTGTGATAGTGTTGAAAAACCACTTTTCGCACTTGTGTTAGTGTTGAAAAACCACTTTTCACGCTTGTGTTGGTGCAGGAAACCACTTTTGCACTTGTATTAGTGTGGAAAAACCACTTTTCGCACTTGTGTTGGTGCAGGAAACCACTTTTGCACTTGTATTAGTGTGGAAAAAACACTTTTTGCACTTGTGTTAGTGTTGAAAAACCACATTTCGCACTTGTGTTGGTGCAGGAAACCACTTTTGCACTTGTATTAGTGTGGAAAAAACACTTTTTGCACTTGTGGTAGTGTTGAAAAACCACTTTTCGCACTTGTGTTAGTGTTGAAAAACCACTTTTCGCACTTGTGTTGGTGCAGGAAACCACTTTTGCACTTGTATTAGTGTGGAAAAACCACTTTTCGCACTTGTGTTAGTGTTGAAAAACCACTTTTCGCACTTGTATTAGTGTGGAAAAAACACTTTTTGCACTTGTGATAGTGTTGAAAAACCACTTTTGCACTTGTATTAGTGTGGAAAAAACACTTTTTGCACTTGTGATAGTGTTGAAAAACCACTTTTGCACTTGTATTAGTGTGGAAAAAACACTTTTTGCACTTGTGATAGTGTTGAAAAACCACTTTTCGCACTTGTGTTAGTGTTGAAAAACCACTTTTCGCACTTGTGTTGGTGCAGGAAACCACTTTTGCACTTGTATTAGTGTGGAAAAAACACTTTTGCACTTGTGATAGTGTTGAAAAACCACTTTTCGCACTTGTGTTAGTGTTGAAAAACCACTTTTCGCACTTGTGTTGGTGCAGGAAACCACTTTTGCACTTGCATTAGTGTGGAAAAAACACTTTTTGCACTTGTGTTGGTGCAGGAAACCACTTTTGCACTTGTATTTGTGTGGAAAAAACACTTTTCGCACTTGTGTTAGTGTTGAAAAACCACTTTTCGCACTTGTGTTAGTGTTGAAAAACCACATTTCGCACTTGTGTTAGTGTTGAAAAACCACATTTCACACTTGTGTTGGTGCAGGAAACCACTTTTGCACTTGTATTAGTGTGGAAAAAACACTTTTCGCACTTGTGTTGGTGCAGGAAACCACTTTTGCACTTGTATTTGTGTGGAAAAAACACTTTTCGCACTTGTGTTAGTGTTGAAAAACCACTTTTCGCACTTGTGTTAGTGTTGAAAAACCACATTTCGCACTTGTGTTGGTGCAGGAAACCACTTTTGCACTTGTATTAGTGTGGAAAAAACACTTTTTGCACTTGTGGTAGTGTTGAAAAACCACTTTTCGCACTTGTGTTAGTGTTGAAAAACCACTTTTCGCACTTGTGTTGGTGCAGGAAACCACTTTTGCACTTGTGTTAGTGTTGAAAAACCACTTTTCGCACTTGTGTCGGTGCAGGAAACCTTGTGGTGTGCACTTGTGGTGTGGAAAAAACACTTTTTGCACTTGTGATAGTGTTGAAAAACCACTTTTCGCACTTGTGTTAGTGTTGAAAAACCACTTTTCGCACTTGTGTTGGTGCAGGAAACCACTTTTGCACTTGTATTAGTGTGGAAAAACCACTTTTCGCACTTGTGTTAGTGTTGAAAAACCACTTTTCGCACTTGTGTTAGTGTTGAAAAACCACTTTTCGCACTTGTGTTGGTGCAGGAAACCACTTTTGCACTTGTATTAGTGTGGAAAAAACACTTTTTGCACTTGTGATAGTGTTGAAAAACCACTTTTCGCACTTGTGTTCGTGTTGAAAAAACACTTTTCGCACTTGTGTTGGTGCAGGAAACCATTTTTGCACTTGTATTAGTGTGGAAAAACCACTTTTCGCACTTGTGTTAGTGTTGAAAAACCAGTTTTCGCACTTGTGTTAGTGTTGAAAAACCACTTTCGCACTTGTGTTGGTGCAGGAAACAACTTTTGCACTTGTATTCGTGTGGAAAAAACACTTTTTGCACTTGTGATAGTGTTGAAAAACCACTTTTCGCACTTGTGTTAGTGTTGAAAAACCACTTTTCACACTTGTGTTGGTGCAGGAAACCACTTTTGCACTTGTATTAGTGTGGAAAAACCACTTTTCGCACTTGTGTTGGTGCAGGAAACCACTTTTGCACTTGTATTAGTGTAGAAAAAACACTTTTTGCACTTGTGTTAGTGTTGAAAAACCACATTTCGCACTTGTGTTGGTGCAGGAAACCACTTTTGCACTTGTATTAGTGTGGAAAAAACACTTTTTGCACTTGTGGTAGTGTTGAAAAACCACTTTTCGCACTTGTGTTAGTGTTGAAAAACCACTTTTCGCACTTGTGTTGGTGCAGGAAACCACTTTTGCACTTGTATTAGTGTGGAAAAACCACTTTTCGCACTTGTGTTAGTGTTGAAAAACCACTTTTTGCACTTGTGTTAGTGTTGAAAAACCACTTTTCGCACTTGTGTTGGTGCAGGAAACCACTTTTGCACTTGTATTAGTGTGGAAAAAAACACTTTTTGCACTTGTGATAGCGTTGAAAAACCACTTTTCGCACTTGTGTTAGTGTTGAAAAACCACTTTTCGCACTGGTGTTGATGCAGGAAACCACTTTTGCACTTGTGTTAGTGTTGTAAAACCACTTTTCGCACTTGTGTTGGTGCAGGAAACCACTTTTGCACTTGTATTAGTGTTGAAAAACCACGTTTCGCAATTGTGTTAGTGTTGAATAACCACTTTTCGCACTTGTGTTGGTGCAGGAAACCACTTTTGCACTTGTATTAGTGTGGAAAAAACACTTTTTGCACTTGTGATAGTGTTGAAAAACCACTTTTCACACTTGTGTTAGTGTTGAAAAACCACTTTTCGCACTTGTGTTGGTGCAGGAAACCACTTTTGCACTTGTATTAGTGTGGAAAAAACACTTTTTGCACTTGTAATAGTGTTGAAAAACCACTTTTCGCACTTGTGTTAGTGTTGAAAAACCACTTTTCGCACTTGTGTTGGTGCAGGAAACCACTTTTGCACTTGTATTAGTGTGGAAAAAACACTTTTTGCACTTGTGATAGTGTTGAAAAACCACTTTTCGCACTTGTGTTAGTGTTGAAAAACCAGTTTTCGAACTTGTGTTGGTGCAAGAAACCACTTTTGCACTTGTATTAGTGTGGAAAAATTACTTTTCGCACTTGTGTTAGTGTTGAAAAACCACATTTCGCAATTGTGTTAGTGTTGAAAAACCACTTTTCGCACTTGTGTTGGTGCAGGAAACCACTTTTGCACTTGTATTAGTGTGGAAAAAACACTTTTTGCACTTGTGATAGTGTTGAAAAACCACTTTTCGCACTTGTGTTAGTGTTGAAAAACCACTTTTCGAACTTGTGTTGGTGCAAGAAACCACTTTTGCACTTGTATTAGTGTGGAAAAATTACTTTTCGCACTTGTGTTAGTGTTGAAAAACCACATTTCGCAATTGTGTTAGTGTTGAAAAACCACTTTTCGCACTTCTGTTGGTGCAGGAAACCACTTTTGCACTTGTATTTGTGTGGAAAAAACACTTTTCGCACTTGTGTTAGTGTTGAAAAACCACTTTTCGCACTTGTGTTAGTGTTGAAAAACCACATTTCGCACTTGTGTTAGTGTTGAAAAACCACATTTCGCACTTGTGTTGGTGCAGGAAACCACTTTTGCACTTGTATTAGTGTGGGAAAAACACTTTTTGCACTTGTGATAGTGTTGAAAAACCGCTTTTCGCACTTGTGTTAGTGTTGAAAAACCACTTTTCGCACTTGTGTTATTGTTGAAAAACCACTTTTCGCACTTGTGTTAGTGTTGAAAAACCACTTTTCGCACTTCTGTTGGTGCAGGAAACCACTTTTGCACTTGTATTTGTGTGGAAAAAACACTTTTCGCACTTGTGTTAGTGTTGAAAAACCACTTTTCGCACTTGTGTTAGTGTTGAAAAACCACATTTCGCACTTGTGTTAGTGTTGAAAAACCACATTTCGCACTTGTGTTGGTGCAGGAAACCACTTTTGCACTTGTATTAGTGTGGAAAAAACACTTTTCGCACTTGTGTTGGTGCAGGAAACCACTTTTGCACTTGTATTTGTGTGGAAAAAACACTTTTCGCACTTGTGTTAGTGTTGAAAAACCACTTTTCGCACTTGTGTTAGTGTTGAAAAACCACATTTCGCACTTGTGTTGGTGCAGGAAACCACTTTTGCACTTGTATTAGTGTGGAAAAAATACTTTTTGCACTTGTGGTAGTGTTGAAAAACCACTTTTCGCACTTGTGTTAGTGTTGAAAAACCACTTTTCGCACTTGTGTTGGTGCAGGAAACCACTTTTGCACTTGTGTTAGTGTTGAAAAACCACTTTTCGCACTTGTGTTGGTGCAGGAAACCTTGTGGTGTGCACTTGTGGTGTGGAAAAAACACTTTTTGCACTTGTGATAGTGTTGAAAAACCACTTTTCGCACTTGTGTTAGTGTTGAAAAACCACTTTTCGCACTTGTGTTGGTGCAGGAAACCACTTTTGCACTTGTATTAGTGTGGAAAAACCACTTTTCACACTTGTGTTAGTGTTGAAAAACCACTTTTCGCACTTGTGTTAGTGTTGAAAAACCACTTTTCGCACTTGTGTTGGTGCAGGAAACCACTTTTGCACTTGTATTAGTGTGGGAAAAACACTTTTTGCACTTGTGATAGTGTTGAAAAACCGCTTTTCGCACTTGTGTTAGTGTTGAAAAACCACTTTTCGCACTTGTGTTATTGTTGAAAAACCACTTTTCGCACTTGTGTTAGTGTTGAAAAACCACTTTTCGCACTTCTGTTGGTGCAGGAAACCACTTTTGCACTTGTATTAGTGTGGAAAAAACACTTTTCGCACTTGTGTTAGTGTTGAAAAACCACTTTTCGCACTTGTGTTAGTGTTGAAAAACCACTTTTCGCACTTGTGTTGGTGCAGGAAACCACTTTTCCACTTGTATTAGTGTGGAAAAAACACTTTTTGCACTTGTGATAGTGTTGAAAAACCACTTTTGCACTTGTATTAGTGTGGGAAAAACACTTTTTGCACTTGTGATAGTGTTGAAAAACTGCTTTTCGCACTTGTGTTAGTGTTGAAAAACCACTTTTCGCACTTGTGTTATTGTTGAAAAACCACTTTTCGCACTTGTGTTAGTGTTGAAAAACCACTTTTCGCACTTCTGTTGGTGCAGGAAACCAGTTTTGCACTTGTATTAGTGTGGAAAAAACACTTTTCGCACTTGTGTTAGTGTTGAAAAACCACTTTTCGCACTTGTGTTAGTGTTGAAAAACCACTTTTCGCACTTGTGTTGGTGCAGGAAACCACTTTTCCACTTGTATTAGTGTGGAAAAAACACTTTTTGCACTTGTGATAGTGTTGAAAAACCACTTTTCGCACTTGTGTTAGTGTTGAAAAAACACTTTTCGCACTTGTATTAGTGTGGAAAAACCACTTTTCGCACTTGTGTTAGTGTTGAAAAACCACTTTTCGCCCTCGTGCTAGTGTTGAAAAACACTTTTCACACTTGTGTTAATGTTGAAAAACCACTTTTTGCACTTGTGATAGTGTTGAAAAACCACTTTTCGCACTTGTGTTAGTGTTGAAAAACCACTTTTCACACTTGTGTTGGTGCAGGAAACCACTTTTGCACTTGTATTAGTGTGGAAAAACCACTTTTCGCACTTGTGTTGGTGCAGGAAACCACTTTTGCACTTGTATTAGTGTGGAAAAAACACTTTTCGCACTTGTGTTAGTGTTGAAAAACCACTTTTCGCACTTGTGTTGGTGCAGGAAACCACTTTTCCACTTGTATTAGTGTGGAAAAAACACTTTTTGCACTTGTGATAGTGTTGAAAAACCACTTTTGCACTTGTATTAGTGTGGGAAAAACACTTTTTGCACTTGTGATAGTGTTGAAAAACTGCTTTTCGCACTTGTGTTAGTGTTGAAAAACCACTTTTCGCACTTGTGTTATTGTTGAAAAACCACTTTTCGCACTTGTGTTAGTGTTGAAAAACCACTTTTCGCACTTCTGTTGGTGCAGGAAACCAGTTTTGCACTTGTATTAGTGTGGAAAAAACACTTTTCGCACTTGTGTTAGTGTTGAAAAACCACTTTTCGCACTTGTGTTAGTGTTGAAAAACCACTTTTCGCACTTGTGTTGGTGCAGGAAACCACTTTTCCACTTGTATTAGTGTGGAAAAAACACTTTTTGCACTTGTGATAGTGTTGAAAAACCACTTTTCGCACTTGTGTTAGTGTTGAAAAAACACTTTTCGCACTTGTATTAGTGTGGAAAAACCACTTTTCGCACTTGTGTTAGTGTTGAAAAACCACTTTTCGCCCTCGTGCTAGTGTTGAAAAACACTTTTCACACTTGTGTTAATGTTGAAAAACCACTTTTTGCACTTGTGATAGTGTTGAAAAACCACTTTTCGCACTTGTGTTAGTGTTGAAAAACCACTTTTCACACTTGTGTTGGTGCAGGAAACCACTTTTGCACTTGTATTAGTGTGGAAAAACCACTTTTCGCACTTGTGTTGGTGCAGGAAACCACTTTTGCACTTGTATTAGTGTGGAAAAACACTTTTTGCACTTGTGGTAGTGTTGAAAAACCACATTTCGCACTTGTGTTGGTGCAGGAAACCACTTTTGCACTTGTATTAGTGTGGAAAAAACACTTTTTGCACTTGTGATAGTGTTGAAAAACCACTTTTTGCACTTGTGTTAGTGTTGAAAAACCACTTTTCACACTTGTGTTGGTGCAGGAAACCACTTTTGCACTTGTATTAGTGTGGAAAAACCACTTTTCGCACTTGTGTTAGTGTTGAAAAACCACTTTTCGCACTTGTGTTAGTGTTGAAAAACCACTTTTCGCACTTGTGTTTGTGCAGGAAACCACTTTTGCACTTGTATTAGTGTGGAAAAAACACTTTTTGCACTTGTGATAGTGTTGAAAAACCACTTTTCGCACTTGTGTTAGTGTTGAAAAACCACTTTTCGCACTTGTGTTGGTGCAGGAAACCACTTTTGCACTTGTTTTAGTGTGGAAAAACCACTTTTCGCACTTGTGTTAGTGTTGAAAAACCACTTTTCGCACTTGTGTTAGTGTTGAAAAACCACTTTTCGCACTTGTGTTGGTGCAGGAAACCACGTTTGCACTTGTATTAGTGTGGAAAAAACACTTTTTGCACTTGTGATAGTGTTGAAAAACCACTTTTCGCACTTGTGTTAGTGTTGAAAAACCACTTTTCGCACTTGTGTTGGTGCAGGAAACCACTTTTGCACTTGTATTAGTGTGGAAAAAACACTTTTGCACTTGTGATAGTGTTGAAAAACCACTTTTCGCACTTGTGTTAGTGTTGAAAAACCACTTTTCGCACTTGTGTTGGTGCAGGAAACCACTTTTGCACTTGCATTAGTGTGGAAAAACCACTTTTCGCACTTGTGTTAGTATTCAAAAAACAACCTTTCGCACTTGTGTTAGTGTTGAAAAACCACATTTCGCACTTGTGTTAGTGTTGAAAAACCACATTTCGCACTTGTGTTGGTGCAGGAAACCACTTTTGCACTTGTATTAGTGTGGAAAAAACACTTTTCGCACTTGTGTTGGTGCAGGAAACCACTTTTGCACTTGTATTTGTGTGGAAAAAACACTTTTCGCACTTGTGTTAGTGTTGAAAAACCACTTTTTGCACTTGTGTTAGTGTTGAAAAACCACATTTCGCACTTGTGTTGGTGCAGGAAACCACTTTTGCACTTGTATTAGTGTGGAAAAAACACTTTTTGCACTTGTGGTAGTGTTGAAAAACCACTTTTCGCACTTGTGTTAGTGTTGAAAAACCACTTTTCGCACTTGTGTTGGTGCAGGAAACCACTTTTGCACTTGTGTTAGTGTTGAAAAACCACTTTTCGCACTTGTGTCGGTGCAGGAAACCTTGTGGTGTGCACTTGTGGTGTGGAAAAAACACTTTTTGCACTTGTGATAGTGTTGAAAAACCACTTTTCGCACTTGTGTTAGTGTTGAAAAACCACTTTTCGCACTTGTGTTGGTGCAGGAAACCACTTTTGCCCTTGTATTAGTGTGGAAAAACCACTTTTCACACTTGTGTTAGTGTTGAAAAACCACTTTTCGCACTTGTGTTAGTGTTGAAAAACCACTTTTCGCACTTGTGTTGGTGCAGGAAACCACTTTTGCACTTGTATTAGTGTGGGAAAAACACTTTTTGCACTTGTGATAGTGTTGAAAAACCGCTTTTCGCACTTGTGTTAGTGTTGAAAAACCACTTTTCGCACTTGTGTTATTGTTGAAAAACCACTTTTCGCACTTGTGTTAGTGTTTAAAAACCACTTTTCGCACTTCTGTTGGTGCAGGAAACCACTTTTGCACTTGTATTTGTGTGGAAAAAACACTTTTCGCACTTGTGTTAGTGTTGAAAAACCACTTTTCGCACTTGTGTTAGTGTTGAAAAACCACATTTCGCACTTGTGTTAGTGTTGAAAAACCACATTTCGCACTTGTGTTGGTGCAGGAAACCACTTTTGCACTTGTATTAGTGTGGGAAAAACACTTTTTGCACTTGTGATAGTGTTGAAAAACCGCTTTTCGCACTTTTGTTAGTGTTGAAAAACCACTTTTCGCACTTGTGTTATTGTTGAAAAACCACTTTTCGCACTTGTGTTAGTGTTGAAAAACCACTTTTCGCACTTCTGTTGGTGCAGGAAACCACTTTTGCACTTGTATTTGTGTGGAAAAAACACTTTTCGCACTTGTGTTAGTGTTGAAAAACCACTTTTCGCACTTGTGTTAGTGTTGAAAAACCACATTTCGCACTTGTGTTAGTGTTGAAAAACCACATTTCGCACTTGTGTTGGTGCAGGAAACCACTTTTGCACTTGTATTAGTGTGGAAAAAACACTTTTCGCACTTGTGTTGGTGCAGGAAACCACTTTTGCACTTGTATTTGTGTGGAAAAAACACTTTTCGCACTTGTGTTAGTGTTGAAAAACCACTTTTCGCACTTGTGTTAGTGTTGAAAAACCACATTTCGCACTTGTGTTGGTGCAGGAAACCACTTTTGCACTTGTATTAGTGTGGAAAAAATACTTTTTGCACTTGTGGTAGTGTTGAAAAACCACTTTTCGCACTTGTGTTAGTGTTGAAAAACCACTTTTCGCACTTGTGTTGGTGCAGGAAACCACTTTTGCACTTGTGTTAGTGTTGAAAAACCACTTTTCGCACTTGTGTTGGTGCAGGAAACCTTGTGGTGTGCACTTGTGGTGTGGAAAAAACACTTTTTGCACTTGTGATAGTGTTGAAAAACCACTTTTCGCACTTGTGTTAGTGTTGAAAAACCACTTTTCGCACTTGTGTTGGTGCAGGAAACCACTTTTGCACTTGTATTAGTGTGGAAAAACCACTTTTCACACTTGTGTTAGTGTTGAAAAACCACTTTTCGCACTTGTGTTAGTGTTGAAAAACCACTTTTCGCACTTGTGTTGGTGCAGGAAACCACTTCTGCACTTGTATTAGTGTGGGAAAAACACTTTTTGCACTTGTGATAGTGTTGAAAAACCGCTTTTCGCACTTGTGTTAGTGTTGAAAAACCACTTTTCGCACTTGTGTTATTGTTGAAAAACCACTTTTCGCACTTGTGTTAGTGTTGAAAAACCACTTTTCGCACTTCTGTTGGTGCAGGAAACCACTTTTGCACTTGTATTAGTGTGGAAAAAACACTTTTCGCACTTGTGTTAGTGTTGAAAACCACTTTTCGCACTTGTGTTAGTGTTGAAAAACCACTTTTCGCACTTGTGTTGGTGCAGGAAACCACTTTTCCACTTGTATTAGTGTGGAAAAAACACTTTTTGCACTTGTGATAGTGTTGAAAAACCACTTTTGCACTTGTATTAGTGTGGGAAAAACACTTTTTGCACTTGTGATAGTGTTGAAATACCGCTTTTCGCACTTGTGTTAGTGTTGAAAAACCACTTTTCGCACTTGTGTTAGTGTTGAAAAACCACATTTCGCACTTGTGTTGGTGCAGGAAACCACTTTTGCACTTGTATTAGTGTGGAAAAAACACTTTTCGCACTTGTGTTGGTGCAGGAAACCACTTTTGCACTTGTATTTGTGTGGAAAAAACACTTTTCGCACTTGTGTTAGTGTTGAAAAACCACTTTTCGCACTTGTGTTAGTGTTGAAAAACCACATTTCGCACTTGTGTTGGTGCAGGAAACCACTTTTGCACTTGTATTAGTGTGGAAAAAATACTTTTTGCACTTGTGGTAGTGTTGAAAAACCACTTTTCGCACTTGTGTTAGTGTTGAAAAACCACTTTTCGCACTTGTGTTGGTGCAGGAAACCACTTTTGCACTTGTGTTAGTGTTGAAAAACCACTTTTCGCACTTGTGTTGGTGCAGGAAACCTTGTGGTGTGCACTTGTGGTGTGGAAAAAACACTTTTTGCACTTGTGATAGTGTTGAAAAACCACTTTTCGCACTTGTGTTAGTGTTGAAAAACCACTTTTCGCACTTGTGTTGGTGCAGGAAACCACTTTTGCACTTGTATTAGTGTGGAAAAACCACTTTTCACACTTGTGTTAGTGTTGAAAAACCACTTTTCGCACTTGTGTTAGTGTTGAAAAACCACTTTTCGCACTTGTGTTGGTGCAGGAAACCACTTTTGCACTTGTATTAGTGTGGGAAAAACACTTTTTGCACTTGTGATAGTGTTGAAAAACCGCTTTTCGCACTTGTGTTAGTGTTGAAAAACCACTTTTCGCACTTGTGTTATTGTTGAAAAACCACTTTTCGCACTTGTGTTAGTGTTGAAAAACCACTTTTCGCACTTCTGTTGGTGCAGGAAACCACTTTTGCACTTGTATTAGTGTGGAAAAAACACTTTTCGCACTTGTGTTAGTGTTGAAAACCACTTTTCGCACTTGTGTTAGTGTTGAAAAACCACTTTTCGCACTTGTGTTGGTGCAGGAAACCACTTTTCCACTTGTATTAGTGTGGAAAAAACACTTTTTGCACTTGTGATAGTGTTGAAAAACCACTTTTGCACTTGTATTAGTGTGGGAAAAACACTTTTTGCACTTGTGATAGTGTTGAAAAACCGCTTTTCGCACTTGTGTTAGTGTTGAAAAACCACTTTTCGCACTTGTGTTATTGTTGAAAAACCACTTTTCGCACTTGTGTTAGTGTTGAAAAACCACTTTTCGCACTTCTGTTGGTGCAGGAAACCAGTTTTGCACTTGTATTAGTGTGGAAAAACCACTTTTCGCACTTGTGTTAGTGTTGAAAAACCACTTTTCGCACTTGTGTTAGTGTTGAAAAACCACTTTTCGCACTTGTGTTGGTGCAGGAAACCACTTTTGCACTTGTATTAGTGTGGGAAAAACACTTTTTGCACTTGTGATAGTGTTGAAAAACCGCTTTTCGCACTTGTGTTAGTGTTGAAAAACCACTTTTCGCACTTGTGTTATTGTTGAAAAACCACTTTTCGCACTTGTGTTAGTGTTGAAAAACCACTTTTCGCACTTCTGTTGGTGCAGGAAACCACTTTTGCACTTGTATTAGTGTGGAAAAAACACTTTTCGCACTTGTGTTAGTGTTGAAAAACCACTTTTCGCACTTGTGTTAGTGTTGAAAAACCACTTTTCGCACTTGTGTTGGTGCAGGAAACCACTTTTCCACTTGTATTAGTGTGGAAAAAACACTTTTTGCACTTGTGATAGTGTTGAAAAACCACTTTTGCACTTGTATTAGTGTGGGAAAAACACTTTTTGCACTTGTGATAGTGTTGAAAAACCGCTTTTCGCACTTGTGTTAGTGTTGAAAAACCACTTTTCGCACTTGTGTTATTGTTGAAAAACCACTTTTCGCACTTGTGTTAGTGTTGAAAAACCACTTTTCGCACTTCTGTTGGTGCAGGAAACCAGTTTTGCACTTGTATTAGTGTGGAAAAAACACTTTTCGCACTTGTGTTAGTGTTGAAAAACCACTTTTCGCACTTGTGTTAGTGTTGAAAAACCACTTTTCGCACTTGTGTTGGTGCAGGAAACCACTTTTCCACTTGTATTAGTGTGGAAAAAACACTTTTTGCACTTGTGATAGTGTTGAAAAACCACTTTTCGCACTTGTGTTAGTGTTGAAAAAACACTTTTCGCACTTGTGATAGTGTTGAAAAACCACTTTTCGCACTTGTGTTAGTGTTGAAAAAACACTTTTCGCACTTGTATTAGTGTGGAAAAACCACTTTTCGCACTTGTGTTAGTGTTGAAAAACCACTTTTCGCCCTCGTGCTAGTGTTGAAAAACACTTTTCACACTTGTGTTAATGTTGAAAAACCACTTTTTGCACTTGTGATAGTGTTGAAAAACCACTTTTCGCACTTGTGTTAGTGTTGAAAAACCACTTTTCACACTTGTGTTGGTGCAGGAAACCACTTTTGCACTTGTATTAGTGTGGAAAAACCACTTTTTGCACTTGTGTTGGTGCAGGAAACCACTTTTGCACTTGTATTAGTGTGGAAAAAACACTTTTCGCACTTGTGTTAGTGTTGAAAAACCACTTTTCGCACTTGTGTTGGTGCAGGAAACCACTTTTCCACTTGTATTAGTGTGGAAAAAACACTTTTTGCACTTGTGATAGTGTTGAAAAACCACTTTTGCACTTGTATTAGTGTGGGAAAAACACTTTTTGCACTTGTGATAGTGTTGAAAAACTGCTTTTCGCACTTGTGTTAGTGTTGAAAAACCACTTTTCGCACTTGTGTTATTGTTGAAAAACCACTTTTCGCACTTGTGTTAGTGTTGAAAAACCACTTTTCGCACTTCTGTTGGTGCAGGAAACCAGTTTTGCACTTGTATTAGTGTGGAAAAAACACTTTTCGCACTTGTGTTAGTGTTGAAAAACCACTTTTCGCACTTGTGTTAGTGTTGAAAAACCACTTTTCGCACTTGTGTTGGTGCAGGAAACCACTTTTCCACTTGTATTAGTGTGGAAAAAACACTTTTTGCACTTGTGATAGTGTTGAAAAACCACTTTTCGCACTTGTGTTAGTGTTGAAAAAACACTTTTCGCACTTGTATTAGTGTGGAAAAACCACTTTTCGCACTTGTGTTAGTGTTGAAAAACCACTTTTCGCCCTCGTGCTAGTGTTGAAAAACACTTTTCACGCTTGTGTTAATGTTGAAAAACCACTTTTTGCACTTGTGATAGTGTTGAAAAACCACTTTTCGCACTTGTGTTAGTGTTGAAAAACCACTTTTCACACTTGTGTTGGTGCAGGAAACCACTTTTGCACTTGTATTAGTGTGGAAAAACCACTTTTCGCACTTGTGTTGGTGCAGGAAACCACTTTTGCACTTGTATTAGTGTGGAAAAAACACTTTTTGCACTTGTGGTAGTGTTGAAAAACCACATTTCGCACTTGTGTTGGTGCAGGAAACCACTTTTGCACTTGTATTAGTGTGGAAAAAACACTTTTTGCACTTGTGATAGTGTTGAAAAACCACTTTTTGCACTTGTGTTAGTGTTGAAAAACCACTTTTCACACTTGTGTTGGTGCAGGAAACCACTTTTGCACTTGTATTAGTGTGGAAAAACCACTTTTCGCACTTGTGTTAGTGTTGAAAAACCACTTTTCGCACTTGTGTTAGTGTTGAAAAACCACTTTTCGCACTTGTGTTTGTGCAGGAAACCACTTTTGCACTTGTATTAGTGTGGAAAAAACACTTTTTGCACTTGTGATAGTGTTGAAAAACCACTTTTCGCACTTGTGTTAGTGTTGAAAAACCACTTTTCGCACTTGTGTTGGTGCAGGAAACCACTTTTGCACTTGTTTTAGTGTGGAAAAACCACTTTTCGCACTTGTGTTAGTGTTGAAAAACCACTTTTCGCACTTGTGTTAGTGTTGAAAAACCACTTTTCGCACTTGTGTTGGTGCAGGAAACCACGTTTGCACTTGTATTAGTGTGGAAAAAACACTTTTTGCACTTGTGATAGTGTTGAAAAACCACTTTTCGCACTTGTGTTAGTGTTGAAAAACCACTTTTCGCACTTGTGTTGGTGCAGGAAACCACTTTTGCACTTGTATTAGTGTGGAAAAAACACTTTTGCACTTGTGATAGTGTTGAAAAACCACTTTTCGCACTTGTGTTAGTGTTGAAAAACCACTTTTCGCACTTGTGTTGGTGCAGGAAACCACTTTTGCACTTGCATTAGTGTGGAAAAACCACTTTTCGCACTTGTGTTAGTATTCAAAAAACAACCTTTCGCACTTGTGTTAGTGTTGAAAAACCACATTTCGCACTTGTGTTAGTGTTGAAAAACCACATTTCGCACTTGTGTTGGTGCAGGAAACCACTTTTGCACTTGTATTAGTGTGGAAAAAACACTTTTCGCACTTGTGTTGGTGCAGGAAACCACTTTTGCACTTGTATTTGTGTGGAAAAAACACTTTTCGCACTTGTGTTAGTGTTGAAAAACCACTTTTTGCACTTGTGTTAGTGTTGAAAAACCACATTTCGCACTTGTGTTGGTGCAGGAAACCACTTTTGCACTTGTATTAGTGTGGAAAAAACACTTTTTGCACTTGTGGTAGTGTTGAAAAACCACTTTTCGCACTTGTGTTAGTGTTGAAAAACCACTTTTCGCACTTGTGTTGGTGCAGGAAACCACTTTTGCACTTGTGTTAGTGTTGAAAAACCACTTTTCGCACTTGTGTCGGTGCAGGAAACCTTGTGGTGTGCACTTGTGGTGTGGAAAAAACACTTTTTGCACTTGTGATAGTGTTGAAAAACCACTTTTCGCACTTGTGTTAGTGTTGAAAAACCACTTTTCGCACTTGTGTTGGTGCAGGAAACCACTTTTGCCCTTGTATTAGTGTGGAAAAACCACTTTTCACACTTGTGTTAGTGTTGAAAAACCACTTTTCGCACTTGTGTTAGTGTTGAAAAACCACTTTTCGCACTTGTGTTGGTGCAGGAAACCACTTTTGCACTTGTATTAGTGTGGGAAAAACACTTTTTGCACTTGTGATAGTGTTGAAAAACCGCTTTTCGCACTTGTGTTAGTGTTGAAAAACCACTTTTCGCACTTGTGTTATTGTTGAAAAACCACTTTTCGCACTTGTGTTAGTGTTTAAAAACCACTTTTCGCACTTCTGTTGGTGCAGGAAACCACTTTTGCACTTGTATTTGTGTGGAAAAAACACTTTTCGCACTTGTGTTAGTGTTGAAAAACCACTTTTCGCACTTGTGTTAGTGTTGAAAAACCACATTTCGCACTTGTGTTAGTGTTGAAAAACCACATTTCGCACTTGTGTTGGTGCAGGAAACCACTTTTGCACTTGTATTAGTGTGGGAAAAACACTTTTTGCACTTGTGATAGTGTTGAAAATCCGCTTTTCGCACTTGTGTTAGTGTTGAAAAACCACTTTTCGCACTTGTGTTATTGTTGAAAAACCACTTTTCGCACTTGTGTTAGTGTTGAAAAACCACTTTTCGCACTTCTGTTGGTGCAGGAAACCACTTTTGCACTTGTATTTGTGTGGAAAAAACACTTTTCGCACTTGTGTTAGTGTTGAAAAACCACTTTTCGCACTTGTGTTAGTGTTGAAAAACCACATTTCGCACTTGTGTTAGTGTTGAAAAACCACATTTCGCACTTGTGTTGGTGCAGGAAACCACTTTTGCACTTGTATTAGTGTGGAAAAAACACTTTTCGCACTTGTGTTGGTGCAGGAAACCACTTTTGCACTTGTATTTGTGTGGAAAAAACACTTTTCGCACTTGTGTTAGTGTTGAAAAACCACTTTTCGCACTTGTGTTAGTGTTGAAAAACCACATTTCGCACTTGTGTTGGTGCAGGAAACCACTTTTGCACTTGTATTAGTGTGGAAAAAATACTTTTTGCACTTGTGGTAGTGTTGAAAAACCACTTTTCGCACTTGTGTTAGTGTTGAAAAACCACTTTTCGCACTTGTGTTGGTGCAGGAAACCACTTTTGCACTTGTGTTAGTGTTGAAAAACCACTTTTCGCACTTGTGTTGGTGCAGGAAACCTTGTGGTGTGCACTTGTGGTGTGGAAAAAACACTTTTTGCACTTGTGATAGTGTTGAAAAACCACTTTTCGCATTTGTGTTAGTGTTGAAAAACCACTTTTCGCACTTGTGTTGGTGCAGGAAACCACTTTTGCACTTGTATTAGTGTGGAAAAACCACTTTTCACACTTGTGTTAGTGTTGAAAAACCACTTTTCGCACTTGTGTTAGTGTTGAAAAACCACTTTTCGCACTTGTGTTGGTGCAGGAAACCACTTCTGCACTTGTATTAGTGTGGGAAAAACACTTTTTGCACTTGTGATAGTGTTGAAAAACCGCTTTTCGCACTTGTGTTAGTGTTGAAAAACCACTTTTCGCACTTGTGTTATTGTTGAAAAACCACTTTTCGCACTTGTGTTAGTGTTGAAAAACCACTTTTCGCACTTCTGTTGGTGCAGGAAACCACTTTTGCACTTGTATTAGTGTGGAAAAAACACTTTTCGCACTTGTGTTAGTGTTGAAAACCACTTTTCGCACTTGTGTTAGTGTTGAAAAACCACTTTTCGCACTTGTGTTGGTGCAGGAAACCACTTTTCCACTTGTATTAGTGTGGAAAAAACACTTTTTGCACTTGTGATAGTGTTGAAAAACCACTTTTGCACTTGTATTAGTGTGGGAAAAACACTTTTTGCACTTGTGATAGTGTTGAAATACCGCTTTTCGCACTTGTGTTAGTGTTGAAAAACCACTTTTCGCACTTGTGTTAGTGTTGAAAAACCACATTTCGCACTTGTGTTGGTGCAGGAAACCACTTTTGCACTTGTATTAGTGTGGAAAAAACACTTTTCGCACTTGTGTTGGTGCAGGAAACCACTTTTGCACTTGTATTTGTGTGGAAAAAACACTTTTCGCACTTGTGTTAGTGTTGAAAAACCACTTTTCGCACTTGTGTTAGTGTTGAAAAACCACATTTCGCACTTGTGTTGGTGCAGGAAACCACTTTTGCACTTGTATTAGTGTGGAAAAAATACTTTTTGCACTTGTGGTAGTGTTGAAAAACCACTTTTCGCACTTGTGTTAGTGTTGAAAAACCACTTTTCGCACTTGTGTTGGTGCAGGAAACCACTTTTGCACTTGTGTTAGTGTTGAAAAACCACTTTTCGCACTTGTGTTGGTGCAGGAAACCTTGTGGTGTGCACTTGTGGTGTGGAAAAAACACTTTTTGCACTTGTGATAGTGTTGAAAAACCACTTTTCGCACTTGTGTTAGTGTTGAAAAACCACTTTTCGCACTTGTGTTGGTGCAGGAAACCACTTTTGCACTTGTATTAGTGTGGAAAAACCACTTTTCACACTTGTGTTAGTGTTGAAAAACCACTTTTCGCACTTGTGTTAGTGTTGAAAAACCACTTTTCGCACTTGTGTTGGTGCAGGAAACCACTTTTGCACTTGTATTAGTGTGGGAAAAACACTTTTTGCACTTGTGATAGTGTTGAAAAACCGCTTTTCGCACTTGTGTTAGTGTTGAAAAACCACTTTTCGCACTTGTGTTATTGTTGAAAAACCACTTTTCGCACTTGTGTTAGTGTTGAAAAACCACTTTTCGCACTTCTGTTGGTGCAGGAAACCACTTTTGCACTTGTATTAGTGTGGAAAAAACACTTTTCGCACTTGTGTTAGTGTTGAAAACCACTTTTCGCACTTGTGTTAGTGTTGAAAAACCACTTTTCGCACTTGTGTTGGTGCAGGAAACCACTTTTCCACTTGTATTAGTGTGGAAAAAACACTTTTTGCACTTGTGATAGTGTTGAAAAACCACTTTTGCACTTGTATTAGTGTGGGAAAAACACTTTTTGCACTTGTGATAGTGTTGAAAAACCGCTTTTCGCACTTGTGTTAGTGTTGAAAAACCACTTTTCGCACTTGTGTTATTGTTGAAAAACCACTTTTCGCACTTGTGTTAGTGTTGAAAAACCACTTTTCGCACTTCTGTTGGTGCAGGAAACCAGTTTTGCACTTGTATTAGTGTGGAAAAACCACTTTTCGCACTTGTGTTAGTGTTGAAAAACCACTTTTCGCACTTGTGTTAGTGTTGAAAAACCACTTTTCGCACTTGTGTTGGTGCAGGAAACCACTTTTGCACTTGTATTAGTGTGGGAAAAACACTTTTTGCACTTGTGATAGTGTTGAAAAACCGCTTTTCGCACTTGTGTTAGTGTTGAAAAACCACTTTTCGCACTTGTGTTATTGTTGAAAAACCACTTTTCGCACTTGTGTTAGTGTTGAAAAACCACTTTTCGCACTTCTGTTGGTGCAGGAAACCACTTTTGCACTTGTATTAGTGTGGAAAAAACACTTTTCGCACTTGTGTTAGTGTTGAAAAACCACTTTTCGCACTTGTGTTAGTGTTGAAAAACCACTTTTCGCACTTGTGTTGGTGCAGGAAACCACTTTTCCACTTGTATTAGTGTGGAAAAAACACTTTTTGCACTTGTGATAGTGTTGAAAAACCACTTTTGCACTTGTATTAGTGTGGGAAAAACACTTTTTGCACTTGTGATAGTGTTGAAAAACCGCTTTTCGCACTTGTGTTAGTGTTGAAAAACCACTTTTCGCACTTGTGTTATTGTTGAAAAACCACTTTTCGCACTTGTGTTAGTGTTGAAAAACCACTTTTCGCACTTCTGTTGGTGCAGGAAACCAGTTTTGCACTTGTATTAGTGTGGAAAAAACACTTTTCGCACTTGTGTTGTGTTGAAAAACCACTTTTCGCACTTGTGTTAGTGTTGAAAAACCACTTTTCGCACTTGTGTTGGTGCAGGAAACCACTTTTCCACTTGTATTAGTGTGGAAAAAACACTTTTTGCACTTGTGATAGTGTTGAAAAACCACTTTTCGCACTTGTGTTAGTGTTGAAAAAACACTTTTCGCACTTGTATTAGTGTGGAAAAACCACTTTTCGCACTTGTGTTAGTGTTGAAAAACCACTTTTCGCCCTCGTGCTAGTGTTGAAAAACACTTTTCACACTTGTGTTAATGTTGAAAAACCACTTTTGCACTTGTATTAGTGTGGAAAAACCACTTTTCGCACTTGTGTTGGTGCAGGAAACCACTTTTGCACTTGTATTAGTGTGGAAAAAACACTTTTCGCACTTGTGTTAGTGTTGAAAAACCACTTTTCGCACTTGTGTTGGTGCAGGAAACCACTTTTCCACTTGTATTAGTGTGGAAAAAACACTTTTTGCACTTGTGATAGTGTTGAAAAACCACTTTTGCACTTGTATTAGTGTGGGAAAAACACTTTTTGCACTTGTGATAGTGTTGAAAAACCGCTTTTCGCACTTGTGTTAGTGTTGAAAAACCACTTTTCGCACTTGTGTTATTGTTGAAAAACCACTTTTCGCACTTGTGTTAGTGTTGAAAAACCACTTTTCGCACTTCTGTTGGTGCAGGAAACCAGTTTTGCACTTGTATTAGTGTGGAAAAAACACTTTTCGCACTTGTGTTAGTGTTGAAAAACCACTTTTCGCACTTGTGTTAGTGTTGAAAAACCACTTTTCGCACTTGTGTTGGTGCAGGAAACCACTTTTCCACTTGTATTAGTGTGGAAAAAACACTTTTTGCACTTGTGATAGTGTTGAAAAACCACTTTTCGCACTTGTGTTAGTGTTGAAAAAACACTTTTCGCACTTGTATTAGTGTGGAAAAACCACTTTTCGCACTTGTGTTAGTGTTGAAAAACCACTTTTCGCCCTCGTGCTAGTGTTGAAAAACACTTTTCACACTTGTGTTAATGTTGAAAAACCACTTTTTGCACTTGTGATAGTGTTGAAAAACCACTTTTCGCACTTGTGTTAGTGTTGAAAAACCACTTTTCACACTTGTGTTGGTGCAGGAAACCACTTTTGCACTTGTATTAGTGTGGAAAAACCACTTTTCGCACTTGTGTTGGTGCAGGAAACCACTTTTGCACTTGTATTAGTGTGGAAAAAACACTTTTTGCACTTGTGGTAGTGTTGAAAAACCACATTTCGCACTTGTGTTGGTGCAGGAAACCACTTTTGCACTTGTATTAGTGTGGAAAAAACACTTTTTGCACTTGTGATAGTGTTGAAAAACCACTTTTTGCACTTGTGTTAGTGTTGAAAAACCACTTTTCACACTTGTGTTGGTGCAGGAAACCACTTTTGCACTTGTATTAGTGTGGAAAAACCACTTTTCGCACTTGTGTTAGTGTTGAAAAACCACTTTTCGCACTTGTGTTAGTGTTGAAAAACCACTTTTCGCACTTGTGTTTGTGCAGGAAACCACTTTTGCACTTGTATTAGTGTGGAAAAAACACTTTTTGCACTTGTGATAGTGTTGAAAAACCACTTTTCGCACTTGTGTTAGTGTTGAAAAACCACTTTTCGCACTTGTGTTGGTGCAGGAAACCACTTTTGCACTTGTTTTAGTGTGGAAAAACCACTTTTCGCACTTGTGTTAGTGTTGAAAAACCACTTTTCGCACTTGTGTTAGTGTTGAAAAACCACTTTTCGCACTTGTGTTGGTGCAGGAAACCACGTTTGCACTTGTATTAGTGTGGAAAAAACACTTTTTGCACTTGTGATAGTGTTGAAAAACCACTTTTCGCACTTGTGTTAGTGTTGAAAAACCACTTTTCGCACTTGTGTTGGTGCAGGAAACCACTTTTGCACTTGTATTAGTGTGGAAAAAACACTTTTGCACTTGTGATAGTGTTGAAAAACCACTTTTCGCACTTGTGTTAGTGTTGAAAAACCACTTTTCGCACTTGTGTTGGTGCAGGAAACCACTTTTGCACTTGCATTAGTGTGGAAAAACCACTTTTCGCACTTGTGTTAGTATTCAAAAAACAACCTTTCGCACTTGTGTTAGTGTTGAAAAACCACATTTCGCACTTGTGTTAGTGTTGAAAAACCACATTTCGCACTTGTGTTGGTGCAGGAAACCACTTTTGCACTTGTATTAGTGTGGAAAAAACACTTTTCGCACTTGTGTTGGTGCAGGAAACCACTTTTGCACTTGTATTTGTGTGGAAAAAACACTTTTCGCACTTGTGTTAGTGTTGAAAAACCACTTTTTGCACTTGTGTTAGTGTTGAAAAACCACATTTCGCACTTGTGTTGGTGCAGGAAACCACTTTTGCACTTGTATTAGTGTGGAAAAAACACTTTTTGCACTTGTGGTAGTGTTGAAAAACCACTTTTCGCACTTGTGTTAGTGTTGAAAAACCACTTTTCGCACTTGTGTTGGTGCAGGAAACCACTTTTGCACTTGTGTTAGTGTTGAAAAACCACTTTTCGCACTTGTGTCGGTGCAGGAAACCTTGTGGTGTGCACTTGTGGTGTGGAAAAAACACTTTTTGCACTTGTGATAGTGTTGAAAAACCACTTTTCGCACTTGTGTTAGTGTTGAAAAACCACTTTTCGCACTTGTGTTGGTGCAGGAAACCACTTTTGCCCTTGTATTAGTGTGGAAAAACCACTTTTCACACTTGTGTTAGTGTTGAAAAACCACTTTTCGCACTTGTGTTAGTGTTGAAAAACCACTTTTCGCACTTGTGTTGGTGCAGGAAACCACTTTTGCACTTGTATTAGTGTGGGAAAAACACTTTTTGCACTTGTGATAGTGTTGAAAAACCGCTTTTCGCACTTGTGTTAGTGTTGAAAAACCACTTTTCGCACTTGTGTTATTGTTGAAAAACCACTTTTCGCACTTGTGTTAGTGTTTAAAAACCACTTTTCGCACTTCTGTTGGTGCAGGAAACCACTTTTGCACTTGTATTTGTGTGGAAAAAACACTTTTCGCACTTGTGTTAGTGTTGAAAAACCACTTTTCGCACTTGTGTTAGTGTTGAAAAACCACATTTCGCACTTGTGTTAGTGTTGAAAAACCACATTTCGCACTTGTGTTGGTGCAGGAAACCACTTTTGCACTTGTATTAGTGTGGGAAAAACACTTTTTGCACTTGTGATAGTGTTGAAAAACCGCTTTTCGCACTTGTGTTAGTGTTGAAAAACCACTTTTCGCACTTGTGTTATTGTTGAAAAACCACTTTTCGCACTTGTGTTAGTGTTGAAAAACCACTTTTCGCACTTCTGTTGGTGCAGGAAACCACTTTTGCACTTGTATTTGTGTGGAAAAAACACTTTTCGCACTTGTGTTAGTGTTGAAAAACCACTTTTCGCACTTGTGTTAGTGTTGGAAAACCACATTTCGCACTTGTGTTAGTGTTGAAAAACCACATTTCGCACTTGTGTTGGTGCAGGAAACCACTTTTGCACTTGTATTAGTGTGGAAAAAACACTTTTCGCACTTGTGTTGGTGCAGGAAACCACTTTTGCACTTGTATTTGTGGGGAAAAAACACTTTTCGCACTTGTGTTAGTGTTGAAAAACCACTTTTCGCACTTGTGTTAGTGTTGAAAAACCACATTTCGCACTTGTGTTGGTGCAGGAAACCACTTTTGCACTTGTATTAGTGTGGAAAAAATACTTTTTGCACTTGTGGTAGTGTTGAAAAACCACTTTTCGCACTTGTGTTAGTGTTGAAAAACCACTTTTCGCACTTGTGTTGGTGCAGGAAACCACTTTTGCACTTGTGTTAGTGTTGAAAAACCACTTTTCGCACTTGTGTTGGTGCAGGAAACCTTGTGGTGTGCACTTGTGGTGTGGAAAAAACACTTTTTGCACTTGTGATAGTGTTGAAAAACCACTTTTCGCACTTGTGTTAGTGTTGAAAAACCACTTTTCGCACTTGTGTTGGTGCAGGAAACCACTTTTGCACTTGTATTAGTGTGGAAAAACCACTTTTCACACTTGTGTTAGTGTTGAAAAACCACTTTTCGCACTTGTGTTAGTGTTGAAAAACCACTTTTCGCACTTGTGTTGGTGCAGGAAACCACTTTTGCACTTGTATTAGTGTGGGAAAAACACTTTTTGCACTTGTGATAGTGTTGAAAAACCGCTTTTCGCACTTGTGTTAGTGTTGAAAAACCACTTTTCGCACTTGTGTTATTGTTGAAAAACCACTTTTCGCACTTGTGTTAGTGTTGAAAAACCACTTTTCGCACTTCTGTTGGTGCAGGAAACCACTTTTGCACTTGTATTAGTGTGGAAAAAACACTTTTCGCACTTGTGTTAGTGTTGAAAACCACTTTTCGCACTTGTGTTAGTGTTGAAAAACCACTTTTCGCACTTGTGTTGGTGCAGGAAACCACTTTTCCACTTGTATTAGTGTGGAAAAAACACTTTTTGCACTTGTGATAGTGTTGAAAAACCACTTTTGCACTTGTATTAGTGTGGGAAAAACACTTTTTGCACTTGTGATAGTGTTGAAAAACCGCTTTTCGCACTTGTGTTAGTGTTGAAAAACCACTTTTCGCACTTGTGTTAGTGTTGAAAAACCACATTTCGCACTTGTGTTGGTGCAGGAAACCACTTTTGCACTTGTATTAGTGTGGAAAAAACACTTTTCGCACTTGTGTTGGTGCAGGAAACCACTTTTGCACTTGTATTTGTGTGGAAAAAACACTTTTCGCACTTGTGTTAGTGTTGAAAAACCACTTTTCGCACTTGTGTTAGTGTTGAAAAACCACATTTCGCACTTGTGTTGGTGCAGGAAACCACTTTTGCACTTGTATTAGTGTGGAAAAAATACTTTTTGCACTTGTGGTAGTGTTGAAAAACCACTTTTCGCACTTGTGTTAGTGTTGAAAAACCACTTTTCGCACTTGTGTTGGTGCAGGAAACCACTTTTGCACTTGTGTTAGTGTTGAAAAACCACTTTTCGCACTTGTGTTGGTGCAGGAAACCTTGTGGTGTGCACTTGTGGTGTGGAAAAAACACTTTTTGCACTTGTGATAGTGTTGAAAAACCACTTTTCGCACTTGTGTTAGTGTTGAAAAACCACTTTTCGCACTTGTGTTGGTGCAGGAAACCACTTTTGCACTTGTATTAGTGTGGAAAAACCACTTTTCACACTTGTGTTAGTGTTGAAAAACCACTTTTCGCACTTGTGTTAGTGTTGAAAAACCACTTTTCGCACTTGTGTTGGTGCAGGAAACCACTTTTGCACTTGTATTAGTGTGGAAAAACCACTTTTCACACTTGTGTTAGTGTTGAAAAACCACTTTTCGCACTTGTGTTATTGTTGAAAAACCACTTTTCGCACTTGTGTTAGTGTTGAAAAACCACTTTTCGCACTTCTGTTGGTGCAGGAAACCACTTTTGCCCTTGTATTAGTGTGGAAAAACCACTTTTCACACTTGTGTTAGTGTTGAAAAACCACTTTTCGCACTTGTGTTAGTGTTGAAAAACCACTTTTCGCACTTGTGTTGGTGCAGGAAACCACTTTTGCACTTGTATTAGTGTGGGAAAAACACTTTTTGCACTTGTGATAGTGTTGAAAAACCGCTTTTCGCACTTGTGTTAGTGTTGAAAAACCACTTTTCGCACTTGTGTTATTGTTGAAAAACCACTTTTCGCACTTGTGTTAGTGTTTAAAAACCACTTTTCGCACTTCTGTTGGTGCAGGAAACCACTTTTGCACTTGTATTTGTGTGGAAAAAACACTTTTCGCACTTGTGTTAGTGTTGAAAAACCACTTTTCGCACTTGTGTTAGTGTTGAAAAACCACATTTCGCACTTGTGTTAGTGTTGAAAAACCACATTTCGCACTTGTGTTGGTGCAGGAAACCACTTTTGCACTTGTATTAGTGTGGGAAAAACGCTTTTTGCACTTGTGATAGTGTTGAAAAACCGCTTTTCGCACTTGTGTTAGTGTTGAAAAACCACTTTTCGCACTTGTGTTATTGTTGAAAAACCACTTTTCGCACTTGTGTTAGTGTTGAAAAACCACTTTTCGCACTTCTGTTGGTGCAGGAAACCACTTTTGCACTTGTATTTGTGTGGAAAAAACACTTTTCGCACTTGTGTTAGTGTTGAAAAACCACTTTTCGCACTTGTGTTAGTGTTGAAAAACCACATTTCGCACTTGTGTTAGTGTTGAAAAACCACATTTCGCACTTGTGTTGGTGCAGGAAACCACTTTTGCACTTGTATTAGTGTGGAAAAAACACTTTTCGCACTTGTGTTGGTGCAGGAAACCACTTTTGCACTTGTATTTGTGTGGAAAAAACACTTTTCGCACTTGTGTTAGTGTTGAAAAACCACTTTTCGCACTTGTGTTAGTGTTGAAAAACCACATTTCGCACTTGTGTTGGTGCAGGAAACCACTTTTGCACTTGTATTAGTGTGGAAAAAATACTTTTTGCACTTGTGGTAGTGTTGAAAAACCACTTTTCGCACTTGTGTTAGTGTTGAAAAACCACTTTTCGCACTTGTGTTGGTGCAGGAAACCACTTTTGCACTTGTGTTAGTGTTGAAAAACCACTTTTCGCACTTGTGTTGGTGCAGGAAACCTTGTGGTGTGCACTTGTGGTGTGGAAAAAACACTTTTTGCACTTGTGATAGTGTTGAAAAACCACTTTTCGCACTTGTGTTAGTGTTGAAAAACCACTTTTCGCACTTGTGTTGGTGCAGGAAACCACTTTTGCACTTGTATTAGTGTGGAAAAACCACTTTTCACACTTGTGTTAGTGTTGAAAAACCACTTTTCGCACTTGTGTTAGTGTTGAAAAACCACTTTTCGCACTTGTGTTGGTGCAGGAAACCACTTTTGCACTTGTATTAGTGTGGGAAAAACACTTTTTGCACTTGTGATAGTGTTGAAAAACCGCTTTTCGCACTTGTGTTAGTGTTGAAAAACCACTTTTCGCACTTGTGTTATTGTTGAAAAACCACTTTTCGCACTTGTGTTAGTGTTGAAAAACCACTTTTCGCACTTCTGTTGGTGCAGGAAACCACTTTTGCACTTGTATTAGTGTGGAAAAAACACTTTTCGCACTTGTGTTAGTGTTGAAAACCACTTTTCGCACTTGTGTTAGTGTTGAAAAACCACTTTTCGCACTTGTGTTGGTGCAGGAAACCACTTTTCCACTTGTATTAGTGTGGAAAAAACACTTTTTGCACTTGTGATAGTGTTGAAAAACCACTTTTGCACTTGTATTAGTGTGGGAAAAACACTTTTTGCACTTGTGATAGTGTTGAAAAACCGCTTTTCGCACTTGTGTTAGTGTTGAAAAACCACTTTTCGCACTTGTGTTAGTGTTGAAAAACCACATTTCGCACTTGTGTTGGTGCAGGAAACCACTTTTGCACTTGTATTAGTGTGGAAAAAACACTTTTCGCACTTGTGTTGGTGCAGGAAACCACTTTTGCACTTGTATTTGTGTGGAAAAAACACTTTTCGCACTTGTGTTAGTGTTGAAAAACCACTTTTCGCACTTGTGTTAGTGTTGAAAAACCACATTTCGCACTTGTGTTGGTGCAGGAAACCACTTTTGCACTTGTATTAGTGTGGAAAAAATACTTTTTGCACTTGTGGTAGTGTTGAAAAACCACTTTTCGCACTTGTGTTAGTGTTGAAAAACCACTTTTCGCACTTGTGTTGGTGCAGGAAACCACTTTTGCACTTGTGTTAGTGTTGAAAAACCACTTTTCGCACTTGTGTTGGTGCAGGAAACCTTGTGGTGTGCACTTGTGGTGTGGAAAAAACACTTTTTGCACTTGTGATAGTGTTGAAAAACCACTTTTCGCACTTGTGTTAGTGTTGAAAAACCACTTTTCGCACTTGTGTTGGTGCAGGAAACCACTTTTGCACTTGTATTAGTGTGGAAAAACTACTTTTCACACTTGTGTTAGTGTTGAAAAACCACTTTTCGCACTTGTGTTAGTGTTGAAAAACCACTTTTCGCACTTGTGTTGGTGCAGGAAACCACTTTTGCACTTGTATTAGTGTGGGAAAAACACTTTTTGCACTTGTGATAGTGTTGAAAAACCGCTTTTCGCACTTGTGTTAGTGTTGAAAAACCACTTTTCGCACTTGTGTTATTGTTGAAAAACCACTTTTCGCACTTGTGTTAGTGTTGAAAAACCACTTTTCGCACTTCTGTTGGTGCAGGAAACCACTTTTGCACTTGTATTAGTGTGGAAAAAACACTTTTGGCACTTGTGTTAGTGTTGAAAACCACTTTTCGCACTTGTGTTAGTGTTGAAAAACCACTTTTCGCACTTGTGTTGGTGCAGGAAACCACTTTTCCACTTGTATTAGTGTGGAAAAAACACTTTTTGCACTTGTGATAGTGTTGAAAAACCACTTTTGCACTTGTATTAGTGTGGGAAAAACACTTTTTGCACTTGTGATAGTGTTGAAAAACCGCTTTTCGCACTTGTGTTAGTGTTGAAAAACCACTTTTCGCACTTGTGTTATTGTTGAAAAACCACTTTTCGCACTTGTGTTAGTGTTGAAAAACCACTTTTCGCACTTCTGTTGGTGCAGGAAACCAGTTTTGCACTTGTATTAGTGTGGAAAAACCACTTTTCGCACTTGTGTTAGTGTTGAAAAACCACTTTTCGCACTTGTGTTAGTGTTGAAAAACCACTTTTCGCACTTGTGTTGGTGCAGGAAACCACTTTTGCACTTGTATTAGTGCGGGAAAAACACTTTTTGCACTTGTGATAGTGTTGAAAAACCGCTTTTCGCACTTGTGTTAGTGTTGAAAAACCACTTTTCGCACTTGTGTTATTGTTGAAAAACCACTTTTCGCACTTGTGTTAGTGTTGAAAAACCACTTTTCGCACTTCTGTTGGTGCAGGAAACCACTTTTGCACTTGTATTAGTGTGGAAAAAACACTTTTCGCACTTGTGTTAGTGTTGAAAAACCACTTTTCGCACTTGTGTTAGTGTTGAAAAACCACTTTTCGCACTTGTGTTGGTGCAGGAAACCACTTTTCCACTTGTATTAGTGTGGAAAAAACACTTTTTGCACTTGTGATAGTGTTGAAAAACCACTTTTGCACTTGTATTAGTGTGGGAAAAACACTTTTTGCACTTGTGATAGTGTTGAAAAACCGCTTTTCGCACTTGTGTTAGTGTTGAAAAACCACTTTTCGCACTTGTGTTATTGTTGAAAAACCACTTTTCGCACTTGTGTTAGTGTTGAAAAACCACTTTTCGCACTTCTGTTGGTGCAGGAAACCAGTTTTGCACTTGTATTAGTGTGGAAAAAACACTTTTCGCACTTGTGTTATTGTTGAAAAACCACTTTTCGCACTTGTGTTAGTGTTGAAAAACCACTTTTCGCACTTGTGTTGGTGCAGGAAACCACTTTTCCACTTGTATTAGTGTGGAAAAAACACTTTTTGCACTTGTGATAGTGTTGAAAAACCACTTTTCGCACTTGTGTTAGTGTTGAAAAAACACTTTTCGCACTTGTATTAGTGTGGAAAAACCACTTTTCGCACTTGTGTTAGTGTTGAAAAACCACTTTTCGCCCTCGTGCTAGTGTTGAAAAACACTTTTCACACTTGTGTTAATGTTGAAAAACCACTTTTTGCACTTGTGATAGTGTTGAAAAACCACTTTTCGCACTTGTGTTAGTGTTGAAAAACCACTTTTCACACTTGTGTTGGTGCAGGAAACCACTTTTGCACTTGTATTAGTGTGGAAAAACCACTTTTCCCACTTGTGTTGGTGCAGGAAACCACTTTTGCACTTGTATTAGTGTGGAAAAAACACTTTTCGCACTTGTGTTAGTGTTGAAAAACCACTTTTCGCACTTGTGTTGGTGCAGGAAACCACTTTTCCACTTGTATTAGTGTGGAAAAAACACTTTTTGCACTTGTGATAGTGTTGAAAAACCACTTTTCGCACTTGTGTTGGTGCAGGAAACCACTTTTCCACTTGTATTAGTGTGGGAAAAACACTTTTTGCACTTGTGATAGTGTTGAAAAACCGCTTTTCGCACTTGTGTTAGTGTTGAAAAACCACTTTTCGCACTTGTGTTATTGTTGAAAAACCACTTTTCGCACTTGTGTTAGTGTTGAAAAACCACTTTTCGCACTTCTGTTGGTGCAGGAAACCAGTTTTGCACTTGTATTAGTGTGGAAAAAACACTTTTCGCACTTGTGTTAGTGTTGAAAAACCACTTTTCGCACTTGTTTTAGTGTTGAAAAACCACTTTTCGCACTTGTGTTGGTGCAGGAAACCACTTTTCCACTTGTATTAGTGTGGAAAAAACACTTTTTGCACTTGTGATAGTGTTGAAAAACCACTTTTCGCACTTGTGTTAGTGTTGAAAAAACACTTTTCGCACTTGTATTAGTGTGGAAAAACCACTTTTCGCACTTGTGTTAGTGTTGAAAAACCACTTTTCGCCCTCGTGCTAGTGTTGAAAAACACTTTTCACACTTGTGTTAATGTTGAAAAACCACTTTTTGCACTTGTGATAGTGTTGAAAAACCACTTTTCGCACTTGTGTTAGTGTTGAAAAACCACTTTTCACACTTGTGTTGGTGCAGGAAACCACTTTTGCACTTGTATTAGTGTGGAAAAACCACTTTTCGCACTTGTGTTGGTGCAGGAAACCACTTTTGCACTTGTATTAGTGTGGAAAAAACACTTTTTGCACTTGTGGTAGTGTTGAAAAACCACATTTCGCACTTGTGTTGGTGCAGGAAACCACTTTTGCACTTGTATTAGTGTGGAAAAAACACTTTTTGCACTTGTGATAGTGTTGAAAAACCACTTTTTGCACTTGTGTTAGTGTTGAAAAACCACTTTTCACACTTGTGTTGGTGCAGGAAACCACTTTTGCACTTGTATTAGTGTGGAAAAACCACTTTTCGCACTTGTGTTAGTGTTGAAAAACCACTTTTCGCACTTGTGTTAGTGTTGAAAAACCACTTTTCGCACTTGTGTTTGTGCAGGAAACCACTTTTGCACTTGTATTAGTGTGGAAAAAACACTTTTTGCACTTGTGATAGTGTTGAAAAACCACTTTTCGCACTTGTGTTAGTGTTGAAAAACCACTTTTCGCACTTGTGTTGGTGCAGGAAACCACTTTTGCACTTGTTTTAGTGTGGAAAAACCACTTTTCGCACTTGTGTTAGTGTTGAAAAACCACTTTTCGCACTTGTGTTAGTGTTGAAAAACCACTTTTCGCACTTGTGTTGGTGCAGGAAACCACGTTTGCACTTGTATTAGTGTGGAAAAAACACTTTTTGCACTTGTGATAGTGTTGAAAAACCACTTTTCGCACTTGTGTTAGTGTTGAAAAACCACTTTTCGCACTTGTGTTGGTGCAGGAAACCACTTTTGCACTTGTATTAGTGTGGAAAAAACACTTTTGCACTTGTGATAGTGTTGAAAAACCACTTTTCGCACTTGTGTTAGTGTTGAAAAACCACTTTTCGCACTTGTGTTGGTGCAGGAAACCACTTTTGCACTTGCATTAGTGTGGAAAAACCACTTTTCGCACTTGTGTTAGTATTCAAAAAACAACCTTTCGCACTTGTGTTAGTGTTGAAAAACCACATTTCGCACTTGTGTTAGTGTTGAAAAACCACATTCCGCACTTGTGTTGGTGCAGGAAACCACTTTTGCACTTGTATTAGTGTGGAAAAAACACTTTTCGCACTTGTGTTGGTGCAGGAAACCACTTTTGCACTTGTATTTGTGTGGAAAAAA
Organism: Myxine glutinosa; assembly: GCF_964187855.1. Lineage (NCBI taxonomy): Eukaryota > Metazoa > Chordata > Myxini > Myxiniformes > Myxinidae > Myxine > Myxine glutinosa. Next base: position 159,430 of record NW_027616513.1, on the reverse strand, counting down.
CACTTTTCGCACTTGTGTTAGTGTTGAAAAACCACTTTTTGCACTTGTGTTAGTGTTGAAAAACCACATTTCGCACTTGTGTTGGTGCAGGAAACCACTTTTGCACTTGTATTAGTGTGGAAAAAACACTTTTTGCACTTGTGGTAGTGTTGAAAAACCACTTTTCGCACTTGTGTTAGTGTTGAAAAACCACTTTTCGCACTTGTGTTGGTGCAGGAAACCACTTTTGCACTTGTGTTAGTGTTGAAAAACCACTTTTCGCACTTGTGTCGGTGCAGGAAACCTTGTGGTGTGCACTTGTGGTGTGGAAAAAACACTTTTTGCACTTGTGATAGTGTTGAAAAACCACTTTTCGCACTTGTGTTAGTGTTGAAAAACCACTTTTCGCACTTGTGTTGGTGCAGGAAACCACTTTTGCCCTTGTATTAGTGTGGAAAAACCACTTTTCACACTTGTGTTAGTGTTGAAAAACCACTTTTCGCACTTGTGTTAGTGTTGAAAAACCACTTTTCGCACTTGTGTTGGTGCAGGAAACCACTTTTGCACTTGTATTAGTGTGGGAAAAACACTTTTTGCACTTGTGATAGTGTTGAAAAACCGCTTTTCGCACTTGTGTTAGTGTTGAAAAACCACTTTTCGCACTTGTGTTATTGTTGAAAAACCACTTTTCGCACTTGTGTTAGTGTTTAAAAACCACTTTTCGCACTTCTGTTGGTGCAGGAAACCACTTTTGCACTTGTATTTGTGTGGAAAAAACACTTTTCGCACTTGTGTTAGTGTTGAAAAACCACTTTTCGCACTTGTGTTAGTGTTGAAAAACCACATTTCGCACTTGTGTTAGTGTTGAAAAACCACATTTCGCACTTATGTTGGTGCAGGAAACCACTTTTGCACTTGTATTAGTGTGGGAAAAACACTTTTTGCACTTGTGATAGTGTTGAAAAACCGCTTTTCGCACTTGTGTTAGTGTTGAAAAACCACTTTTCGCACTTGTGTTATTGTTGAAAAACCACTTTTCGCACTTGTGTTAGTGTTGAAAAACCACTTTTCGCACTTCTGTTGGTGCAGGAAACCACTTTTGCACTTGTATTTGTGTGGAAAAAACACTTTTCGCACTTGTGTTAGTGTTGAAAAACCACTTTTCGCACTTGTGTTAGTGTTGAAAAACCACATTTCGCACTTGTGTTAGTGTTGAAAAACCACATTTCGCACTTGTGTTGGTGCAGGAAACCACTTTTGCACTTGTATTAGTGTGGAAAAAACACTTTTCGCACTTGTGTTGGTGCAGGAAACCACTTTTGCACTTGTATTTGTGTGGAAAAAACACTTTTCGCACTTGTGTTAGTGTTGAAAAACCACTTTTCGCACTTGTGTTAGTGTTGAAAAACCACATTTCGCACTTGTGTTGGTGCAGGAAACCACTTTTGCACTTGTATTAGTGTGGAAAAAATACTTTTTGCACTTGTGGTAGTGTTGAAAAACCACTTTTCGCACTTGTGTTAGTGTTGAAAAACCACTTTTCGCACTTGTGTTGGTGCAGGAAACCACTTTTGCACTTGTGTTAGTGTTGAAAAACCACTTTTCGCACTTGTGTTGGTGCAGGAAACCTTGTGGTGTGCACTTGTGGTGTGGAAAAAACACTTTTTGCACTTGTGATAGTGTTGAAAAACCACTTTTCGCACTTGTGTTAGTGTTGAAAAACCACTTTTCGCACTTGTGTTGGTGCAGGAAACCACTTTTGCACTTGTATTAGTGTGGAAAAACCACTTTTCACACTTGTGTTAGTGTTGAAAAACCACTTTTCGCACTTGTGTTAGTGTTGAAAAACCACTTTTCGCACTTGTGTTGGTGCAGGAAACCACTTTTGCACTTGTATTAGTGTGGGAAAAACACTTTTTGCACTTGTGATAGTGTTGAAAAACCGCTTTTCGCACTTGTGTTAGTGTTGAAAAACCACTTTTCGCACTTGTGTTATTGTTGAAAAACCACTTTTCGCACTTGTGTTAGTGTTGAAAAACCACTTTTCGCACTTCTGTTGGTGCAGGAAACCACTTTTGCACTTGTATTAGTGTGGAAAAAACACTTTTCGCACTTGTGTTAGTGTTGAAAACCACTTTTCGCACTTGTGTTAGTGTTGAAAAACCACTTTTCGCACTTGTGTTGGTGCAGGAAACCACTTTTCCACTTGTATTAGTGTGGAAAAAACACTTTTTGCACTTGTGATAGTGTTGAAAAACCACTTTTGCACTTGTATTAGTGTGGGAAAAACACTTTTTGCACTTGTGATAGTGTTGAAAAACCGCTTTTCGCACTTGTGTTAGTGTTGAAAAACCACTTTTCGCACTTGTGTTAGTGTTGAAAAACCACATTTCGCACTTGTGTTGGTGCAGGAAACCACTTTTGCACTTGTATTAGTGTGGAAAAAACACTTTTCGCACTTGTGTTGGTGCAGGAAACCACTTTTGCACTTGTATTTGTGTGGAAAAAACACTTTTCGCACTTGTGTTAGTGTTGAAAAACCACTTTTCGCACTTGTGTTAGTGTTGAAAAACCACATTTCGCACTTGTGTTGGTGCAGGAAACCACTTTTGCACTTGTATTAGTGTGGAAAAAATACTTTTTGCACTTGTGGTAGTGTTGAAAAACCACTTTTCGCACTTGTGTTAGTGTTGAAAAACCACTTTTCGCACTTGTGTTGGTGCAGGAAACCACTTTTGCACTTGTGTTAGTGTTGAAAAACCACTTTTCGCACTTGTGTTGGTGCAGGAAACCTTGTGGTGTGCACTTGTGGTGTGGAAAAAACACTTTTTGCACTTGTGATAGTGTTGAAAAACCACTTTTCGCACTTGTGTTAGTGTTGAAAAACCACTTTTCGCACTTGTGTTGGTGCAGGAAACCACTTTTGCACTTGTATTAGTGTGGAAAAACCACTTTTCACACTTGTGTTAGTGTTGAAAAACCACTTTTCGCACTTGTGTTAGTGTTGAAAAACCACTTTTCGCACTTGTGTTGGTGCAGGAAACCACTTTTGCACTTGTATTAGTGTGGGAAAAACACTTTTTGCACTTGTGATAGTGTTGAAAAACCGCTTTTCGCACTTGTGTTAGTGTTGAAAAACCACTTTTCGCACTTGTGTTATTGTTGAAAAACCACTTTTCGCACTTGTGTTAGTGTTGAAAAACCACTTTTCGCACTTCTGTTGGTGCAGGAAACCACTTTTGCACTTGTATTAGTGTGGAAAAAACACTTTTCGCACTTGTGTTAGTGTTGAAAACCACTTTTCGCACTTGTGTTAGTGTTGAAAAACCACTTTTCGCACTTGTGTTGGTGCAGGAAACCACTTTTCCACTTGTATTAGTGTGGAAAAAACACTTTTTGCACTTGTGATAGTGTTGAAAAACCACTTTTGCACTTGTATTAGTGTGGGAAAAACACTTTTTGCACTTGTGATAGTGTTGAAAAACCGCTTTTCGCACTTGTGTTAGTGTTGAAAAACCACTTTTCGCACTTGTGTTATTGTTGAAAAACCACTTTTCGCACTTGTGTTAGTGTTGAAAAACCACTTTTCGCACTTCTGTTGGTGCAGGAAACCAGTTTTGCACTTGTATTAGTGTGGAAAAACCACTTTTCGCACTTGTGTTAGTGTTGAAAAACCACTTTTCGCACTTGTGTTAGTGTTGAAAAACCACTTTTCGCACTTGTGTTGGTGCAGGAAACCACTTTTGCACTTGTATTAGTGTGGGAAAAACACTTTTTGCACTTGTGATAGTGTTGAAAAACCGCTTTTCGCACTTGTGTTAGTGTTGAAAAACCACTTTTCGCACTTGTGTTATTGTTGAAAAACCACTTTTCGCACTTGTGTTAGTGTTGAAAAACCACTTTTCGCACTTCTGTTGGTGCAGGAAACCACTTTTGCACTTGTATTAGTGTGGAAAAAACACTTTTCGCACTTGTGTTAGTGTTGAAAAACCACTTTTCGCACTTGTGTTAGTGTTGAAAAACCACTTTTCGCACTTGTGTTGGTGCAGGAAACCACTTTTCCACTTGTATTAGTGTGGAAAAAACACTTTTTGCACTTGTGATAGTGTTGAAAAACCACTTTTGCACTTGTATTAGTGTGGGAAAAACACTTTTTGCACTTGTGATAGTGTTGAAAAACCGCTTTTCGCACTTGTGTTAGTGTTGAAAAACCACTTTTCGCACTTGTGTTATTGTTGAAAAACCACTTTTCGCACTTGTGTTAGTGTTGAAAAACCACTTTTCGCACTTCTGTTGGTGCAGGAAACCAGTTTTGCACTTGTATTAGTGTGGAAAAACCACTTTTCGCACTTGTGTTAGTGTTGAAAAACCACTTTTCGCACTTGTGTTAGTGTTGAAAAACCACTTTTCGCACTTGTGTTGGTGCAGGAAACCACTTTTCCACTTGTATTAGTGTGGAAAAAACACTTTTTGCACTTGTGATAGTGTTGAAAAACCACTTTTCGCACTTGTGTTAGTGTTGAAAAAACACTTTTCGCACTTGTATTAGTGTGGAAAAACCACTTTTCGCACTTGTGTTAGTGTTGAAAAACCACTTTTCGCCCTCGTGCTAGTGTTGAAAAACACTTTTCACACTTGTGTTAATGTTGAAAAACCACTTTTTGCACTTGTGATAGTGTTGAAAAACCACTTTTCGCACTTGTGTTAGTGTTGAAAAACCACTTTTCACACTTGTGTTGGTGCAGGAAACCACTTTTGCACTTGTATTAGTGTGGAAAAACCACTTTTCGCACTTGTGTTGGTGCAGGAAACCACTTTTGCACTTGTATTAGTGTGGAAAAAACACTTTTCGCACTTGTGTTAGTGTTGAAAAACCACTTTTCGCACTTGTGTTGGTGCAGGAAACCACTTTTCCACTTGTATTAGTGTGGAAAAAACACTTTTTGCACTTGTGATAGTGTTGAAAAACCACTTTTGCACTTGTATTAGTGTGGGAAAAACACTTTTTGCACTTGTGATAGTGTTGAAAAACCGCTTTTCGCACTTGTGTTAGTGTTGAAAAACCACTTTTCGCACTTGTGTTATTGTTGAAAAACCACTTTTCGCACTTGTGTTAGTGTTGAAAAACCACTTTTCGCACTTCTGTTGGTGCAGGAAACCAGTTTTGCACTTGTATTAGTGTGGAAAAAACACTTTTCGCACTTGTGTTAGTGTTGAAAAACCACTTTTCGCACTTGTGTTAGTGTTGAAAAACCACTTTTCGCACTTGTGTTGGTGCAGGAAACCACTTTTCCACTTGTATTAGTGTGGAAAAAACACTTTTTGCACTTGTGATAGTGTTGAAAAACCACTTTTCGCACTTGTGTTAGTGTTGAAAAAACACTTTTCGCACTTGTATTAGTGTGGAAAAACCACTTTTCGCACTTGTGTTAGTGTTGAAAAACCACTTTTCGCCCTCGTGCTAGTGTTGAAAAACACTTTTCACACTTGTGTTAATGTTGAAAAACCACTTTTTGCACTTGTGATAGTGTTGAAAAACCACTTTTCGCACTTGTGTTAGTGTTGAAAAACCACTTTTCACACTTGTGTTGGTGCAGGAAACCACTTTTGCACTTGTATTAGTGTGGAAAAACCACTTTTCGCACTTGTGTTGGTGCAGGAAACCACTTTTGCACTTGTATTAGTGTGGAAAAAACACTTTTTGCACTTGTGGTAGTGTTGAAAAACCACATTTCGCACTTGTGTTGGTGCAGGAAACCACTTTTGCACTTGTATTAGTGTGGAAAAAACACTTTTTGCACTTGTGATAGTGTTGAAAAACCACTTTTTGCACTTGTGTTAGTGTTGAAAAACCACTTTTCACACTTGTGTTGGTGCAGGAAACCACTTTTGCACTTGTATTAGTGTGGAAAAACCACTTTTCGCACTTGTGTTAGTGTTGAAAAACCACTTTTCGCACTTGTGTTAGTGTTGAAAAACCACTTTTCGCACTTGTGTTTGTGCAGGAAACCACTTTTGCACTTGTATTAGTGTGGAAAAAACACTTTTTGCACTTGTGATAGTGTTGAAAAACCACTTTTCGCACTTGTGTTAGTGTTGAAAAACCACTTTTCGCACTTGTGTTGGTGCAGGAAACCACGTTTGCACTTGTATTAGTGTGGAAAAAACACTTTTTGCACTTGTGATAGTGTTGAAAAACCACTTTTCGCACTTGTGTTAGTGTTGAAAAACCACTTTTCGCACTTGTGTTGGTGCAGGAAACCACTTTTGCACTTGTATTAGTGTGGAAAAAACACTTTTGCACTTGTGATAGTGTTGAAAAACCACTTTTCGCACTTGTGTTAGTGTTGAAAAACCACTTTTCGCAATTGTGTTGGTGCAGGAAACCACTTTTGCACTTGCATTAGTGTGGAAAAACCACTTTTCGCACTTGTGTTAGTATTCAAAAAACAACCTTTCGCACTTGTGTTAGTGTTGAAAAACCACATTTCGCACTTGTGTTAGTGTTGAAAAACCACATTTCGCACTTGTGTTGGTGCAGGAAACCACTTTTGCACTTGTATTAGTGTGGAAAAAACACTTTTCGCACTTGTGTTGGTGCAGGAAACCACTTTTGCACTTGTATTTGTGTGGAAAAAACACTTTTCGCACTTGTGTTAGTGTTGAAAAACCACTTTTTGCACTTGTGTTAGTGTTGAAAAACCACATTTCGCACTTGTGTTGGTGCAGGAAACCACTTTTGCACTTGTATTAGTGTGGAAAAAACACTTTTTGCACTTGTGGTAGTGTTGAAAAACCACTTTTCGCACTTGTGTTAGTGTTGAAAAACCACTTTTCGCACTTGTGTTGGTGCAGGAAACCACTTTTGCACTTGTGTTAGTGTTGAAAAACCACTTTTCGCACTTGTGTCGGTGCAGGAAACCTTGTGGTGTGCACTTGTGGTGTGGAAAAAACACTTTTTGCACTTGTGATAGTGTTGAAAAACCACTTTTCGCACTTGTGTTAGTGTTGAAAAACCACTTTTCGCACTTGTGTTGGTGCAGGAAACCACTTTTGCCCTTGTATTAGTGTGGAAAAACCACTTTTCACACTTGTGTTAGTGTTGAAAAACCACTTTTCGCACTTGTGTTAGTGTTGAAAAACCACTTTTCGCACTTGTGTTGGTGCAGGAAACCACTTTTGCACTTGTATTAGTGTGGGAAAAACACTTTTTGCACTTGTGATAGTGTTGAAAAACCGCTTTTCGCACTTGTGTTAGTGTTGAAAAACCACTTTTCGCACTTGTGTTATTGTTGAAAAACCACTTTTCGCACTTGTGTTAGTGTTTAAAAACCACTTTTCGCACTTCTGTTGGTGCAGGAAACCACTTTTGCACTTGTATTTGTGTGGAAAAAACACTTTTCGCACTTGTGTTAGTGTTGAAAAACCACTTTTCGCACTTGTGTTAGTGTTGAAAAACCACATTTCGCACTTGTGTTAGTGTTGAAAAACCACATTTCGCACTTGTGTTGGTGCAGGAAACCACTTTTGCACTTGTATTAGTGTGGGAAAAACACTTTTTGCACTTGTGATAGTGTTGAAAAACCGCTTTTCGCACTTGTGTTAGTGTTGAAAAACCACTTTTCGCACTTGTGTTATTGTTGAAAAACCACTTTTCGCACTTGTGTTAGTGTTGAAAAACCACTTTTCGCACTTCTGTTGGTGCAGGAAACCACTTTTGCACTTGTATTTGTGTGGAAAAAACACTTTTCGCACTTGTGTTAGTGTTGAAAAACCACTTTTCGCACTTGTGTTAGTGTTGAAAAACCACATTTCGCACTTGTGTTAGTGTTGAAAAACCACATTTCGCACTTGTGTTGGTGCAGGAAACCACTTTTGCACTTGTATTAGTGTGGAAAAAACACTTTTCGCACTTGTGTTGGTGCAGGAAACCACTTTTGCACTTGTATTTGTGTGGAAAAAACACTTTTCGCACTTGTGTTAGTGTTGAAAAACCACTTTTCGCACTTGTGTTAGTGTTGAAAAACCACATTTCGCACTTGTGTTGGTGCAGGAAACCACTTTTGCACTTGTATTAGTGTGGAAAAAATACTTTTTGCACTTGTGGTAGTGTTGAAAAACCACTTTTCGCACTTGTGTTAGTGTTGAAAAACCACTTTTCGCACTTGTGTTGGTGCAGGAAACCACTTTTGCACTTGTGTTAGTGTTGAAAAACCACTTTTCGCACTTGTGTTGGTGCAGGAAACTTTGTGGTGTGCACTTGTGGTGTGGAAAAAACACTTTTTGCACTTGTGATAGTGTTGAAAAACCACTTTTCGCACTTGTGTTAGTGTTGAAAAACCACTTTTCGCACTTGTGTTGGTGCAGGAAACCACTTTTGCACTTGTATTAGTGTGGAAAAACCACTTTTCGCACTTGTGTTAGTGTTGAAAAACCACTTTTCGCACTTGTGTTAGTGTTGAAAAACCACTTTTCGCACTTGTGTTGGTGCAGGAAACCACTTTTGCACTTGTATTAGTGTGGGAAAAACACTTTTTGCACTTGTGATAGTGTTGAAAAACCGCTTTTCGCACTTGTGTTAGTGTTGAAAAACCACTTTTCGCACTTGTGTTATTGTTGAAAAACCACTTTTCGCACTTGTGTTAGTGTTGAAAAACCACTTTTCGCACTTCTGTTGGTGCAGGAAACCACTTTTGCACTTGTATTAGTGTGGAAAAAACACTTTTCGCACTTGTGTTAGTGTTGAAAAACCACTTTTCGCACTTGTGTTAGTGTTGAAAAACCACTTTTCGCACTTGTGTTGGTGCAGGAAACCACTTTTCCACTTGTATTAGTGTGGAAAAAACACTTTTTGCACTTGTGATAGTGTTGAAAAACCACTTTTGCACTTGTATTAGTGTGGGAAAAACACTTTTTGCACTTGTGATAGTGTTGAAAAACCGCTTTTCGCACTTGTGTTAGTGTTGAAAAACCACTTTTCGCACTTGTGTTATTGTTGAAAAACCACTTTTCGCACTTGTGTTAGTGTTGAAAAACCACTTTTCGCACTTCTGTTGGTGCAGGAAACCAGTTTTGCACTTGTATTAGTGTGGAAAAAACACTTTTCGCACTTGTGTTAGTGTTGAAAAACCACTTTTCGCACTTGTGTTAGTGTTGAAAAACCACTTTTCGCACTTGTGTTGGTGCAGGAAACCACTTTTCCACTTGTATTAGTGTGGAAAAAACACTTTTTGCACTTGTGATAGTGTTGAAAAACCACTTTTCGCACTTGTGTTAGTGTTGAAAAAACACTTTTCGCACTTGTATTAGTGTGGAAAAACCACTTTTCGCACTTGTGTTAGTGTTGAAAAACCACTTTTCGCCCTCGTGCTAGTGTTGAAAAACACTTTTCACACTTGTGTTAATGTTGAAAAACCACTTTTTGCACTTGTGATAGTGTTGAAAAACCACTTTTCGCACTTGTGTTAGTGTTGAAAAACCACTTTTCACACTTGTGTTGGTGCAGGAAACCACTTTTGCACTTGTATTAGTGTGGAAAAACCACTTTTCGCACTTGTGTTGGTGCAGGAAACCACTTTTGCACTTGTATTAGTGTGGAAAAAACACTTTTTGCACTTGTGTTAGTGTTGAAAAACCACATTTCGCACTTGTGTTGGTGCAGGAAACCACTTTTGCACTTGTATTAGTGTGGAAAAACCACTTTTCGCACTTGTGTTAGTATTCAAAAAACAACCTTTCGCACTTGTGTTAGTGTTGAAAAACCACTTTTCGCACTTGTGTTGGTGCAGGAAACCACGTTTGCACTTGTATTAGTGTGGAAAAAACACTTTTTGCACTTGTGATAGTGTTGAAAAACCACTTTTCGCACTTGTGTTAGTGTTGAAAAACCACTTTTCGCACTTCTGTTGGTGCAGGAAACCACTTTTGCACTTGTATTAGTGTGGAAAAAACACTTTTTGCACTTGTGATAGTGTTGAAAAACCACTTTTCGCACTTGTGTTTGTGTTGAAAAACCACTTTTTGCACTTGTGTTGGTGCAGGAAACCACTTTTGCACTTGTATTAGTGTGGAAAAACCACTTTTCGCACTTGTGTTAGTGTTAAAAAACCACTTTTCGCACTTGTGTTAGTGTTGAAAAACCACTTTTCGCACTTGCGTTAGTGTTGAAAAACCACTGTTCGCACTTGTGTTAGTGTTGAAAAACCACTTTTCGCACTTGTGTTAGTGTTGAAAAACCACTTTTCGCACTTGTGTTAGTGTTGAAAAACCACTTTTCGCACTTGTGTTAGTGTTGAAAAACCACTTTTCGCACTTGTGTTAGTGTTGAAAAACCACTTTTCGCACTTGTGTTAGTGTTGAAAAACCACTTTTCGCACTTGTGTTAGTGTTGAAAAACCACATTTCGCACTTGTGTTGGTGCAGGAAACCACTTTTGCACTTGTATTAGTGTGGAAAAACCACTTTTCGCACTTGTGTTAGTGTTGAAAAACCACTTTTCGCACTTGTGTTAGTGTTGAAAAACCACTTTTCGCACTTGTGTTGGTGCAGGAAACAACTTTTGCACTTGTATTAGTGTGGAAAAAACACTTTTTGCACTTGTGATAGTGTTGAAAAACCACTTTTTGCACTTGTGTTAGTGTTGAAAAACCACTTTTCACACTTGTGTTGGTGCAGGAAACCACTTTTGCACTTGTATTAGTGTGGAAAAACCACTTTTCGCACTTGTGTTAGTGTTGAAAAACCACTTTTCGCACTTGTGTTAGTGTTGAAAAACCACTTTTCGCACTTGTGTTTGTGCAGGAAACCACTTTGCACTTGTATTAGTGTGGAAAAAACACTTTTTGCACTTGTGATAGTGTTGAAAAACCACTTTTCGCACTTGTGTTAGTGTTGAAAAACCACTTTTCGCACTTGTGTTGGTGCAGGAAACCACTTTTGCACTTGTATTAGTGTGGAAAAACCACTTTTCGCACTTGTGTTAGTGTTGAAAAACCACTTTTCGCACTTGTGTTAGTGTTGAAAAACCACTTTTCGCACTTGTGTTGGTGCAGGAAACCACGTTTGCACTTGTATTAGTGTGGAAAAAACACTTTTTGCACTTGTGATAGTGTTGAAAAACCACTTTTCGCACTTGTGTTAGTGTTGAAAAACCACTTTTCGCACTTGTGTTGGTGCAGGAAACCACTTTTGCACTTGTATTAGTGTGGAAAAAACACTTTTGCACTTGTGAAAGTGTTGAAAAACCACTTTTCGCACTTGTGTTAGTGTTGAAAAACCACTTTTCGCACTTGTGTTGGTGCAGGAAACCACTTTTGCACTTGCATTAGTGTGGAAAAACCACTTTTCGCACTTGTGTTAGTATTCAAAAAACAACCTTTCGCACTTGTGTTAGTGTTGAAAAACCACTTTTCGCACTTGTGTTGGTGCAGGAAACCACGTTTGCACTTGTATTAGTGTGGAAAAAACACTTTTCGCACTTGTGTTGGTGCAGGAAACCACTTTTGCACTTGTATTTGTGTGGAAAAAACACTTTTCGCACTTGTGTTAGTGTTGAAAAACCACTTTTCGCACTTGTGTTAGTGTTGAAAAACCACTTTTGCACTTGTATTAGTGTGGAAAAACCACTTTTCGCACTTGTGTTAGTGTTGAAAAACCACTTTTCGCACTTGTGTTAGTGTTGAAAAACCACTTTTCGCACTTGTGTTTGTGCAGGAAACCACTTTTGCACTTGTATTAGTGTGGAAAAAACACTTTTTGCACTTGTGATAGTGTTGAAAAACCACTTTTCGCACTTGTGTTAGTGTTGAAAAACCACTTTTCGCACTTGTGTTGGTGCAGGAAACCACTTTTGCACTTGTATTAGTGTGGAAAAACCACTTTTCGCACTTGTGTTAGTGTTGAAAAACCACTTTTCGCACTTGTGTTAGTGTTGAAAAACCACTTTTCGCACTTGTGTTGGTGCAGGAAACCACGTTTGCACTTGTATTAGTGTGGAAAAAACACTTTTTGCACTTGTGATAGTGTTGAAAAACCACTTTTCGCACTCGTGTTAGTGTTGAAAAACCACTTTTCGCACTTGTGTTGGTGCAGGAAACCACTTTTGCACTTGTATTAGTGTGGAAAAAACACTTTTGCACTTGTGATAGTGTTGAAAAACCACTTTTCGCACTTGTGTTAGTGTTGAAAAACCACTTTTCGCACTTGTGTTGGTGCAGGAAACCACTTTTGCACTTGCATTAGTGTGGAAAAACCACTTTTCGCACTTGTGTTAGTATTCAAAAAACAACCTTTCGCACTTGTGTTAGTGTTGAAAAACCACTTTTCGCACTTGTGTTGGTGCAGGAAACCACGTTTGCACTTGTATTAGTGTGGAAAAAACACTTTTCGCACTTGTGTTGGTGCAGGAAACCACTTTTGCACTTGTATTTGTGTGGAAAAAACACTTTTCGCACTTGTGTTAGTGTTGAAAAACCACTTTTCGCACTTGTGTTAGTGTTGAAAAACCACATTTCGCACTTGTGTTAGTGTTGAAAAACCACATTTCGCACTTGTGTTGGTGCAGGAAACCACTTTTGCACTTGTATTAGTGTGGAAAAAACACTTTTCGCACTTGTGTTGGTGCAGGAAACCACTTTTGCACTTGTATTTGTGTGGAAAAAACACTTTTCGCACTTGTGTTAGTGTTGAAAAACCACTTTTTGCACTTGTGTTAGTGTTGAAAAACCACATTTCGCACTTGTGTTGGTGCAGGAAACCACTTTTGCACTTGTATTAGTGTGGAAAAAACACTTTTTGCACTTGTGGTAGTGTTGAAAAACCACTTTTCGCACTTGTGTTAGTGTTGAAAAACCACTTTTCGCACTTGTGTTGGTGCAGGAAACCACTTTTGCACTTGTGTTAGTGTTGAAAAACCACTTTTCGCACTTGTGTCGGTGCAGGAAACCTTGTGGTGTGCACTTGTGGTGTGGAAAAAACACTTTTTGCACTTGTGATAGTGTTGAAAAACCACTTTTCGCACTTGTGTTAGTGTTGAAAAACCACTTTTCGCACTTGTGTTGGTGCAGGAAACCACTTTTGCCCTTGTATTAGTGTGGAAAAACCACTTTTCGCACTTGTGTTAGTGTTGAAAAACCACTTTTCGCACTTGTGTTAGTGTTGAAAAACCACTTTTCGCACTTGTGTTGGTGCAGGAAACCACTTTTGCACTTGTATTAGTGTGGGAAAAACACTTTTTGCACTTGTGATAGTGTTGAAAAACCACTTTTCGCACTTGTGTTAGTGTTGAAAAAACACTTTTCGCACTTGTATTAGTGTGGAAAAACCACTTTTCGCACTTGTGTTAGTGTTGAAAAACCACTTTTCGCCCTCGTGCTAGTGTTGAAAAACACTTTTCACACTTGTGTTAATGTTGAAAAACCACTTTTTGCACTTGTGATAGTGTTGAAAAACCACTTTTCGCACTTGTGTTAGTGTTGAAAAACCACTTTTCACACTTGTGTTGGTGCAGGAAACCACTTTTGCACTTGTATTATTGTGGAAAAACCACTTTTCGCACTTGTGTTGGTGCAGGAAACCACTTTTGCACTTGTATTAGTGTGGAAAAAACACTTTTTGCACTTGTGTTAGTGTTGAAAAACCACATTTCGCACTTGTGTTGGTGCAGGAAACCACTTTTGCACTTGTATTAGTGTGGAAAAACCACTTTTCGCACTTGTGTTAGTATTCAAAAAACAACCTTTCGCACTTGTGTTAGTGTTGAAAAACCACTTTTCGCACTTGTGTTGGTGCAGGAAACCACGTTTGCACTTGTATTAGTGTGGAAAAAACACTTTTTGCACTTGTGATAGTGTTGAAAAACCACTTTTCGCACTTGTGTTAGTGTTGAAAAACCACTTTTCGCACTTCTGTTGGTGCAGGAAACCACTTTTGCACTTGTATTAGTGTGGAAAAAACACTTTTTGCACTTGTGATAGTGTTGAAAAACCACTTTTCGCACTTGTGTTTGTGTTGAAAAACCACTTTTCGCACTTGTGTTGGTGCAGGAAACCACTTTTGCACTTGTATTAGTGTGGAAAAACCACTTTTCGCACTTGTGTTAGTGTTAAAAAACCACTTTTCGCACTTGTGTTAGTGTTGAAAAACCACTTTTCGCACTTGCGTTAGTGTTGAAAAACCACTGTTCGCACTTGTGTTAGTGTTGAAAAACCACTTTTCGCACTTGTGTTAGTGTTGAAAAACCACTTTTCGCACTTGTGTTAGTGTTGAAAAACCACTTTTCGCACTTGTGTTAGTGTTGAAAAACCACTTTTCGCACTTGTGTTAGTGTTGAAAAACCACTTTTCGCACTTGTGTTAGTGTTGAAAAACCACTTTTCGCACTTGTGTTAGTGTTGAAAAACCACATTTCGCACTTGTGTTGGTGCAGGAAACCACTTTTGCACTTGTATTAGTGTGGAAAAACCGCTTTTCGCACTTGTGTTAGTGTTGAAAAACCACTTTTGCACTTGTATTAGTGTGGAAAAACCACTTTTCGCACTTGTGTTAGTGTTGAAAAACCACTTTTCGCACTTGTGTTAGTGTTGAAAAACCACTTTTCGCACTTGTGTTGGTGCAGGAAACAACTTTTGCACTTGTATTAGTGTGGAAAAAACACTTTTTGCACTTGTGATAGTGTTGAAAAACCACTTTTTGCACTTGTGTTAGTGTTGAAAAACCACTTTTCACACTTGTGTTGGTGCAGGAAACCACTTTTGCACTTGTATTAGTGTGGAAAAACCACTTTTCGCACTTGTGTTAGTGTTGAAAAACCACTTTTCGCACTTGTGTTAGTGTTGAAAAACCACTTTTCGCACTTGTGTTGGTGCAGGAAACAACTTTTGCACTTGTATTAGTGTGGAAAAAACACTTTTTGCACTTGTGATAGTGTTGAAAAACCACTTTTTGCACTTGTGTTAGTGTTGAAAAACCACTTTTCACACTTGTGTTGGTGCAGGAAACCACTTTTGCACTTGTATTAGTGTGGAAAAACCACTTTTCGCACTTGTGTTAGTGTTGAAAAACCACTTTTCGCACTTGTGTTAGTGTTGAAAAACCACTTTTCGCACTTGTGTTTGTGCAGGAAACCACTTTTGCACTTGTATTAGTGTGGAAAAAACACTTTTTGCACTTGTGATAGTGTTGAAAAACCACTTTTCGCACTTGTGTTAGTGTTGAAAAACCACTTTTCGCACTTGTGTTGGTGCAGGAAACCACTTTTGCACTTGTATTAGTGTGGAAAAACCACTTTTCGCACTTGTGTTAGTGTTGAAAAACCACTTTTCGCACTTGTGTTAGTGTTGAAAAACCACTTTTCGCACTTGTGTTGGTGCAGGAAACCACGTTTGCACTTGTATTAGTGTGGAAAAAACACTTTTTGCACTTGTGATAGTGTTGAAAAACCACTTTTCGCACTTGTGTTAGTGTTGAAAAACCACTTTTCGCACTTGTGTTGGTGCAGGAAACCACTTTTGCACTTGTATTAGTGTGGAAAAAACACTTTTGCACTTGTGAAAGTGTTGAAAAACCACTTTTCGCACTTGTGTTAGTGTTGAAAAACCACTTTTCGCACTTGTGTTGGTGCAGGAAACCACTTTTGCACTTGCATTAGTGTGGAAAAACCACTTTTCGCACTTGTGTTAGTATTCAAAAAACAACCTTTCGCACTTGTGTTAGTGTTGAAAAACCACTTTTCGCACTTGTGTTGGTGCAGGAAACCACGTTTGCACTTGTATTAGTGTGCAAAAAACACTTTTCGCACTTGTGTTGGTGCAGGAAACCACTTTTGCACTTGTATTTGTGTGGAAAAAACACTTTTCGCACTTGTGTTAGTGTTGAAAAACCACTTTTCGCACTTGTGTTAGTGTTGAAAAACCACTTTTGCACTTGTATTAGTGTGGAAAAACCACTTTTCGCACTTGTGTTAGTGTTGAAAAACCACTTTTCGCACTTGTGTTAGTGTTGAAAAACCACTTTTCGCACTTGTGTTTGTGCAGGAAACCACTTTTGCACTTGTATTAGTGTGGAAAAAACACTTTTTGCACTTGTGATAGTGTTGAAAAACCACTTTTCGCACTTGTGTTAGTGTTGAAAAACCACTTTTCGCACTTGTGTTGGTGCAGGAAACCACTTTTGCACTTGTATTAGTGTGGAAAAACCACTTTTCGCACTTGTGTTAGTGTTGAAAAACCACTTTTCGCACTTGTGTTAGTGTTGAAAAACCACTTTTCGCACTTGTGTTGGTGCAGGAAACCACGTTTGCACTTGTATTAGTGTGGAAAAAACACTTTTTGCACTTGTGATAGTGTTGAAAAACCACTTTTCGCACTCGTGTTAGTGTTGAAAAACCACTTTTCGCACTTGTGTTGGTGCAGGAAACCACTTTTGCACTTGTATTAGTGTGGAAAAAACACTTTTGCACTTGTGATAGTGTTGAAAAACCACTTTTCGCACTTGTGTTAGTGTTGAAAAACCACTTTTCGCACTTGTGTTGGTGCAGGAAACCACTTTTGCACTTGCATTAGTGTGGAAAAACCACTTTTCGCACTTGTGTTAGTATTCAAAAAACAACCTTTCGCACTTGTGTTAGTGTTGAAAAACCACTTTTCGCACTTGTGTTGGTGCAGGAAACCACGTTTGCACTTGTATTAGTGTGGAAAAAACACTTTTCGCACTTGTGTTGGTGCAGGAAACCACTTTTGCACTTGTATTTGTGTGGAAAAAACACTTTTCGCACTTGTGTTAGTGTTGAAAAACCACTTTTCGCACTTGTGTTAGTGTTGAAAAACCACATTTCGCACTTGTGTTAGTGTTGAAAAACCACATTTCGCACTTGTGTTGGTGCAGGAAACCACTTTTGCACTTGTATTAGTGTGGAAAAAACACTTTTCGCACTTGTGTTGGTGCAGGAAACCACTTTTGCACTTGTATTTGTGTGGAAAAAACACTTTTCGCACTTGTGTTAGTGTTGAAAAACCACTTTTTGCACTTGTGTTAGTGTTGAAAAACCCAATTTCGCACTTGTGTTGGTGCAGGAAACCACTTTTGCACTTGTATTAGTGTGGAAAAAACACTTTTTGCACTTGTGGTAGTGTTGAAAAACCACTTTTCGCACTTGTGTTAGTGTTGAAAAACCACTTTTCGCACTTGTGTTGGTGCAGGAAACCACTTTTGCACTTGTGTTAGTGTTGAAAAACCACTTTTCGCACTTGTGTCGGTGCAGGAAACCTTGTGGTGTGCACTTGTGGTGTGGAAAAAACACTTTTTGCACTTGTGATAGTGTTGAAAAACCACTTTTCGCACTTGTGTTAGTGTTGAAAAACCACTTTTCGCACTTGTGTTGGTGCAGGAAACCACTTTTGCCCTTGTATTAGTGTGGAAAAACCACTTTTCGCACTTGTGTTAGTGTTGAAAAACCACTTTTCGCACTTGTGTTAGTGTTGAAAAACCACTTTTCGCACTTGTGTTGGTGCAGGAAACCACTTTTGCACTTGTATTAGTGTGGGAAAAACACTTTTTGCACTTGTGATAGTGTTGAAAAACCGCTTTTCGCACTTGTGTTAGTGTTGAAAAACCACTTTTCGCACTTGTGTTATTGTTGAAAAACCACTTTTCGCACTTGTGTTAGTGTTGAAAAACCACTTTTCGCACTTCTGTTGGTGCAGGAAACCACTTTTGCACTTGTATTTGTGTGGAAAAAACACTTTTCGCACTTGTGTTAGTGTTGAAAAACCACTTTTCGCACTTGTGTTAGTGTTGAAAAACCACATTTCGCACTTGTGTTAGTGTTGAAAAACCACATTTCGCACTTGTGTTGGTGCAGGAAACCACTTTTGCACTTGTATTAGTGTGGGAAAAACACTTTTTGCACTTGTGATAGTGTTGAAAAACCGCTTTTCGCACTTGTGTTAGTGTTGAAAAACCACTTTTCGCACTTGTGTTATTGTTGAAAAACCACTTTTCGCACTTGTGTTAGTGTTGAAAAACCACTTTTCGCACTTCTGTTGGTGCAGGAAACCACTTTTGCACTTGTATTTGTGTGGAAAAAACACTTTTCGCACTTGTGTTAGTGTTGAAAAACCACTTTTCGCACTTGTGTTAGTGTTGAAAAACCACATTTCGCACTTGTGTTAGTGTTGAAAAACCACATTTCGCACTTGTGTTGGTGCAGGAAACCACTTTTGCACTTGTATTAGTGTGGAAAAAACACTTTTCGCACTTGTGTTGGTGCAGGAAACCACTTTTGCACTTGTATTTGTGTGGAAAAAACACTTTTCGCACTTGTGTTAGTGTTGAAAAACCACTTTTCGCACTTGTGTTAGTGTTAAAAAACCACATTTCGCACTTGTGTTGGTGCAGGAAACCACTTTTGCACTTGTATTAGTGTGGAAAAAACACTTGTTTGCACTTGTGGTAGTGTTGAAAAACCACTTTTCGCACTTGTGTTAGTGTTGAAAAACCACTTTTCGCACTTGTGTTGGTGCAGGAAACCACTTTTGCACTTGTGTTAGTGTTGAAAAACCACTTTTCGCACTTGTGTTGGTGCAGGAAACCTTGTGGTGTGCACTTGTGGTGTGGAAAAAACACTTTTTGCACTTGTGATAGTGTTGAAAAACCACTTTTCGCACTTGTGTTAGTGTTGAAAAACCACTTTTCGCACTTGTGTTGGTGCAGGAAACCACTTTTGCACTTGTATTAGTGTGGAAAAACCACTTTTCGCACTTGTGTTAGTGTTGAAAAACCACTTTTCGCACTTGTGTTAGTGTTGAAAAACCACTTTTCGCACTTGTGTTGGTGCAGGAAACCACTTTTGCACTTGTATTAGTGTGGGAAAAACACTTTTTGCACTTGTGATAGTGTTGAAAAACCGCTTTTCGCACTTGTGTTAGTGTTGAAAAACCACTTTTCGCACTTGTGTTATTGTTGAAAAACCACTTTTCGCACTTGTGTTAGTGTTGAAAAACCACTTTTCGCACTTCTGTTGGTGCAGGAAACCACTTTTGCACTTGTATTAGTGTGGAAAAAACACTTTTCGCACTTGTGTTAGTGTTGAAAAACCACTTTTCGCACTTGTGTTAGTGTTGAAAAACCACTTTTCGCACTTGTGTTGGTGCAGGAAACCACTTTTCCACTTGTATTAGTGTGGAAAAAACACTTTTTGCACTTGTGATAGTGTTGAAAAACCACTTTTGCACTTGTATTAGTGTGGGAAAAACACTTTTTGCACTTGTGATAGTGTTGAAAAACCGCTTTTCGCACTTGTGTTAGTGTTGAAAAACCACTTTTCGCACTTGTGTTATTGTTGAAAAACCACTTTTCGCACTTGTGTTAGTGTTGAAAAACCACTTTTCGCACTTCTGTTGGTGCAGGAAACCAGTTTTGCACTTGTATTAGTGTGGAAAAAACACTTTTCGCACTTGTGTTAGTGTTGAAAAACCACTTTTCGCACTTGTGTTAGTGTTGAAAAACCACTTTTCGCACTTGTGTTGGTGCAGGAAACCACTTTTCCACTTGTATTAGTGTGGAAAAAACACTTTTTGCACTTGTGATAGTGTTGAAAAACCACTTTTCACACTTGTGTTAGTGTTGAAAAAACACTTTTCGCACTTGTATTAGTGTGGAAAAACCACTTTTCGCACTTGTGTTAGTGTTGAAAAACCACTTTTCGCCCTCGTGCTAGTGTTGAAAAACACTTTTCACACTTGTGTTAATGTTGAAAAACCACTTTTTGCACTTGTGATAGTGTTGAAAAACCACTTTTCGCACTTGTGTTAGTGTTGAAAAACCACTTTTCACACTTGTGTTGGTGCAGGAAACCACTTTTGCACTTGTATTAGTGTGGAAAAAACCACTTTTCGCACTTGTGTTGGTGCAGGAAACCACTTTTGCACTTGTATTAGTGTGGAAAAAACACTTTTTGCACTTGTGTTAGTGTTGAAAAACCACATTTCGCACTTGTGTTGGTGCAGGAAACCACTTTTGCACTTGTATTAGTGTGGAAAAAACACTTTTTGCACTTGTGATAGTGTTGAAAAACCACTTTTTGCACTTGTGTTAGTGTTGAAAAACCACTTTTCACACTTGTGTTGGTGCAGGAAACCACTTTTGCACTTGTATTAGTGTGGAAAAACCACTTTTCGCACTTGTGTTAGTGTTGAAAAACCACTTTTCGCACTTGTGTTAGTGTTGAAAAACCACTTTTCGCACTTGTGTTTGTGCAGGAAACCACTTTTGCACTTGTATTAGTGTGGAAAAAACACTTTTTGCACTTGTGATAGTGTTGAAAAACCTCTTTTCGCACTTGTGTTAGTGTTGAAAAACCACTTTTCGCACTTGTGTTGGTGCAGGAAACCACTTTTGCACTAGTATTAGTGTGGAAAAACCACTTTTCGCACTTGTGTTAGTGTTGAAAAACCACTTTTCGCACTTGTGTTAGTGTTGAAAAACCACTTTTCGCACTTGTGTTGGTGCAGGAAACCACGTTTGCACTTGTATTAGTGTGGAAAAAACACTTTTTGCACTTGTGATAGTGTTGAAAAACCACTTTTCGCACTTGTGTTAGTGTTGAAAAACCACTTTTCGCACTTGTGTTGGTGCAGGAAACCACTTTTGCACTTGTATTAGTGTGGAAAAAACACTTTTGCACTTGTGATAGTGTTGAAAAACCACTTTTCGCACTTGTGTTAGTGTTGAAAAACCACTTTTCGCACTTGTGTTGGTGCAGGAAACCACTTTTGCACTTGCATTAGTGTGGAAAAACCACTTTTCGCACTTGTGTTAGTATTCAAAAAACAACCTTTCGCACTTGTGTTAGTGTTGAAAAACCACTTTTCGCACTTGTGTTGGTGCAGGAAACCACGTTTGCACTTGTATTAGTGTGGAAAAAACACTTTTCGCACTTGTGTTGGTGCAGGAAACCACTTTTGCACTTGTATTTGTGTGGAAAAAACACTTTTCGCACTTGTGTTAGTGTTGAAAAACCACTTTTCGCACTTGTGTTAGTGTTGAAAAACCACATTTCGCACTTGTGTTAGTGTTGAAAAACCACATTTCGCACTTGTGTTGGTGCAGGAAACCACTTTTGCACTTGTATTAGTGTGGAAAAAACACTTTTCGCACTTGTGTTAGTGTTGAAAAACCACTTTTCGCACTTGTGTTAGTGTTGAAAAACCACTTTTCACACTTGTGTTGGTGCAGGAAACCACTTTTGCACTTGTATTAGTGTGGGAAAAACACTTTTTGCACTTGTGATAGTGTTGAAAAACCGCTTTTCGCACTTGTGTTAGTGTTGAAAAACCACTTTTCGCACTTGTGTTATTGTTGAAAAACCACTTTTCGCACTTGTGTTAGTGTTGAAAAACCACTTTTCGCACTTCTGTTGGTGCAGGAAACCACTTTTGCACTTGTATTTGTGTGGAAAAAACACTTTTCGCACTTGTGTTAGTGTTGAAAAACCACTTTTCGCACTTGTGTTAGTGTTGAAAAACCACATTTCGCACTTGTGTTAGTGTTGAAAAACCACATTTCGCACTTGTGTTGGTGCAGGAAACCACTTTTGCACTTGTATTAGTGTGGGAAAAACACTTTTTGCACTTGTGATAGTGTTGAAAAACCGCTTTTCGCACTTGTGTTAGTGTTGAAAAACCACTTTTCGCACTTGTGTTATTGTTGAAAAACCACTTTTCGCACTTGTGTTAGTGTTGAAAAACCACTTTTCGCACTTCTGTTGGTGCAGGAAACCACTTTTGCACTTGTATTTGTGTGGAAAAAACACTTTTCGCACTTGTGTTAGTGTTGAAAAACCACTTTTCGCACTTGTGTTAGTGTTGAAAAACCACATTTCGCACTTGTGTTAGTGTTGAAAAACCACATTTCGCACTTGTGTTGGTGCAGGAAACCACTTTTGCACTTGTATTAGTGTGGAAAAAACACTTTTCGCACTTGTGTTAGTGTTGAAAAACCACTTTTCGCACTTGTGTTAGTGTTGAAAAACCACTTTTCGCACTTGTGTTGGTGCAGGAAACCACTTTTCCACTTGTATTAGTGTGGAAAAAACACTTTTTGCACTTGTGATAGTGTTGAAAAACCACTTTTGCACTTGTATTAGTGTGGGAAAAACACTTTTTGCACTTGTGATAGTGTTGAAAAACCGCTTTTCGCACTTGTGTTAGTGTTGAAAAACCACTTTTCGCACTTGTGTTATTGTTGAAAAACCACTTTTCGCACTTGTGTTAGTGTTGAAAAACCACTTTTCGCACTTCTGTTGGTGCAGGAAACCAGTTTTGCACTTGTATTAGTGTGGAAAAAACACTTTTCGCACTTGTGTTAGTGTTGAAAAACCACTTTTCGCACTTGTGTTAGTGTTGAAAAACCACTTTTCGCACTTGTGTTGGTGCAGGAAACCACTTTTCCACTTGTATTAGTGTGGAAAAAACACTTTTTGCACTTGTGATAGTGTTGAAAAACCACTTTTCGCACTTGTGTTAGTGTTGAAAAAACACTTTTCGCACTTGTATTAGTGTGGCAAAACCACTTTTCGCACTTGTGTTAGTGTTGAAAAACCACTTTTTGCCCTCGTGCTAGTGTTGAAAAACACTTTTCACACTTGTGTTAATGTTGAAAAACCACTTTTTGCACTTGTGATAGTGTTGAAAAACCACTTTTCGCACTTGTGTTAGTGTTGAAAAACCACTTTTCACACTTGTGTTGGTGCAGGAAACCACTTTTGCACTTGTATTAGTGTGGAAAAACCACTTTTCGCACTTGTGTTGGTGCAGGAAACCACTTTTGCACTTGTATTAGTGTGGAAAAAACACTTTTTGCACTTGTGGTAGTGTTGAAAAACCACTTTTCGCACTTGTGTTAGTGTTGAAAAACCACTTTTCGCACTTGTGTTGGTGCAGGAAACCACTTTTGCACTTGTATTAGTGTGGAAAAACCACTTTTCGCACTTGTGTTAGTGTTGAAAAACCACTTTTCGCACTTGTATTAGTGTGGAAAAAACACTTTTTGCACTTGTGATAGTGTTGAAAAACCACTTTTGCACTTGTATTAGTGTGGAAAAAACACTTTTTGCACTTGTGATAGTGTTGAAAAACCACTTTTCGCACTTGTGTTAGTGTTGAAAAACCACTTTTCGCACTTGTGTTGGTGCAGGAAACCACTTTTGCACTTGTATTAGTGTGGAAAAACCACTTTTCGCACTTGTGTTAGTGTTGAAAAACCACTTTTCGCACTTCTGTTGGTGCAGGAAACCACTTTTGCACTTGTATTTGTGTGGAAAAAACACTTTTCGCACTTGTGTTAGTGTTGAAAAACCACTTTTCGCACTTGTGTTAGTGTTGAAAAACCACATTTCGCACTTGTGTTAGTGTTGAAAAACCACATTTCGCACTTGTGTTGGTGCAGGAAACCACTTTTGCACTTGTATTAGTGTGGAAAAAAACACTTTTCGCACTTGTGTTGGTGCAGGAAACCACTTTTGCACTTGTATTTGTGTGGAAAAAACACTTTTCGCACTTGTGGTAGTGTTGAAAAACCACTTTTCGCACTTGTGTTAGTGTTGAAAAACCACTTTTCGCACTTGTGTTGGTGCAGGAAACCACTTTTGCACTTGTGTTAGTGTTGAAAAACCACTTTTCGCACTTGTGTTGGTGCAGGAAACCTTGTGGTGTGCACTTGTGGTGTGGAAAAAACACTTTTTGCACTTGTGATAGTGTTGAAAAACCACTTTTCGCACTTGTGTTAGTGTTGAAAAACCACTTTTCGCACTTGTGTTGGTGCAGGAAACCACTTTTGCACTTGTATTAGTATGGAAAAACCACTTTTCGCACTTGTGATAGTGTTGAAAAACCACTTTTCGCACTTGTGTTAGTGTTGAAAAACCACTTTTCACACTTGTGTTGGTGCAGGAAACCACTTTTGCACTTGTATTAGTGTGGAAAAACCACTTTTCGCACTTGTGTTGGTGCAGGAAACCACTTTTGCACTTGTATTAGTGTGGAAAAAACACTTTTTGCACTTGTGTTAGTGTTGAAAAACCACATTTCGCACTTGTGTTGGTGCAGGAAACCACTTTTGCACTTGTATTAGTGTGGAAAAAACACTTTTTGCACTTGTGATAGTGTTGAAAAACCACTTTTTGCACTTGTGTTAGTGTTGAAAAACCACTTTTCACACTTGTGTTGGTGCAGGAAACCACTTTTGCACTTGTATTAGTGTGGAAAAACCACTTTTCGCACTTGTGTTAGTGTTGAAAAACCACTTTTCGCACTTGTGTTAGTGTTGAAAAACCACTTTTCGCAC
Organism: Myxine glutinosa; assembly: GCF_964187855.1. Lineage (NCBI taxonomy): Eukaryota > Metazoa > Chordata > Myxini > Myxiniformes > Myxinidae > Myxine > Myxine glutinosa. The sequence continues at coordinate 135,113 of NW_027616513.1, read as the reverse complement.
TTGTGTTTGTGCAGGAAACCACTTTTGCACTTGTATTAGTGTGGAAAAAACACTTTTTGCACTTGTGATAGTATTGAAAAACCTCTTTTCGCACTTGTGTTAGTGTTGAAAAACCACTTTTCGCACTTGTGTTGGTGCAGGAAACCACTTTTGCACTAGTATTAGTGTGGAAAAACCACTTTTCGCACTTGTGTTAGTGTTGAAAAACCACTTTTCGCACTTGTGTTAGTGTTGAAAAACCACTTTTCGCACTTGTGTTGGTGCAGGAAACCACGTTTGCACTTGTATTAGTGTGGAAAAAACACTTTTTGCACTTGTGATAGTGTTGAAAAACCACTTTTCGCACTTGTGTTAGTGTTGAAAAACCACTTTTCGCACTTGTGTTGGTGCAGGAAACCACTTTTGCACTTGTATTAGTGTGGAAAAAACACTTTTGCACTTGTGATAGTGTTGAAAAACCACTTTTCGCACTTGTGTTAGTGTTGAAAAACCACTTTTCGCACTTGTGTTGGTGCAGGAAACCACTTTTGCACTTGCCTTAGTGTGGAAAAACCACTTTTCGCACTTGTGTTAGTATTCAAAAAACAACCTTTCGCACTTGTGTTAGTGTTGAAAAACCACTTTTCGCACTTGTGTTGGTGCAGGAAACCACGTTTGCACTTGTATTAGTGTGGAAAAAACACTTTTCGCACTTGTGTTGGTGCAGGAAACCACTTTTGCACTTGTATTTGTGTGGAAAAAACACTTTTCGCACTTGTGTTAGTGTTGAAAAACCACTTTTCGCACTTGTGTTAGTGTTGAAAAACCACATTTCGCACTTGTGTTAGTGTTGAAAAACCACATTTCGCACTTGTGTTGGTGCAGGAAACCACTTTTGCACTTGTATTAGTGTGGAAAAAACACTTTTCGCACTTGTGTTGGTGCAGGAAACCACTTTTGCACTTGTATTTGTGTGGAAAAAACACTTTTCGCACTTGTGTTAGTGTTGAAAAACCACTTTTGCACTTGTGTTAGTGTTGAAAAACCACATTTCGCACTTGTGTTGGTGCAGGAAACCACTTTTGCACTTGTATTAGTGTGGAAAAAACACTTTTTGCACTTGTGGTAGTGTTGAAAAACCACTTTTCGCACTTGTGTTAGTGTTGAAAAACCACTTTTCGCACTTGTGTTGGTGCAGGAAACCACTTTTGCACTTGTGTTAGTGTTGAAAAACCACTTTTCGCACTTGTGTCGGTGCAGGAAACCTTGTGGTGTGCACTTGTGGTGTGGAAAAAACACTTTTTGCACTTGTGATAGTGTTGAAAAACCACTTTTCGCACTTGTGTTAGTGTTGAAAAACCACTTTTCGCACTTGTATTGGTGCAGGAAACCACTTTTGCCCTTGTATTAGTGTGGAAAAACCACTTTTCGCACTTGTGTTAGTGTTGAAAAACCACTTTTCGCACTTGTGTTAGTGTTGAAAAACCACTTTTCGCACTTGTGTTGGTGCAGGAAACCACTTTTGCACTTGTATTAGTGTGGGAAAAACACTTTTTGCACTTGTGATAGTGTTGAAAAACCGCTTTTCGCACTTGTGTTAGTGTTGAAAAACCACTTTTCGCACTTGTGTTATTGTTGAAAAACCACTTTTCGCACTTGTGTTAGTGTTGAAAAACCACTTTTCGCACTTCTGTTGGTGCAGGAAACCACTTTTGCACTTGTATTTGTGTGGAAAAAACACTTTTCGCACTTGTGTTAGTGTTGAAAAACCACTTTTCGCACTTGTGTTAGTGTTGAAAAACCACATTTCGCACTTGTGTTAGTGTTGAAAAACCACATTTCGCACTTGTGTTGGTGCAGGAAACCACTTTTGCACTTGTATTAGTGTGGGAAAAACACTTTTTGCACTTGTGATAGTGTTGAAAAACCGCTTTTCGCACTTGTGTTAGTGTTGAAAAACCACTTTTCGCACTTGTGTTATTGTTGAAAAACCACTTTTCGCACTTGTGTTAGTGTTGAAAAACCACTTTTCGCACTTCTGTTGGTGCAGGAAACCACTTTTGCACTTGTATTTGTGTGGAAAAAACACTTTTCGCACTTGTGTTAGTGTTGAAAAACCACTTTTCGCACTTGTGTTAGTGTTGAAAAACCACATTTCGCACTTGTGTTAGTGTTGAAAAACCACATTTCGCACTTGTGTTGGTGCAGGAAACCACTTTTGCACTTGTATTAGTGTGGAAAAAACACTTTTCGCACTTGTGTTAGTGTTGAAAAACCACTTTTCGCACTTGTGTTGGTGCAGGAAACCACTTTTCCACTTGTATTAGTGTGGAAAAAACACTTTTTGCACTTGTGATAGTGTTGAAAAACCACTTTTGCACTTGTATTAGTGTGGGAAAAACACTTTTTGCACTTGTGATAGTGTTGAAAAACCGCTTTTCGCACTTGTGTTAGTGTTGAAAAACCACTTTTCGCACTTGTGTTATTGTTGAAAAACCACTTTTCGCACTTGTGTTAGTGTTGAAAAACCACTTTTCGCACTTCTGTTGGTGCAGGAAACCAGTTTTGCACTTGTATTAGTGTGGAAAAAACACTTTTCGCACTTGTGTTAGTGTTGAAAAACCACTTTTCGCACTTGTGTTAGTGTTGAAAAACCACTTTTCGCACTTGTGTTGGTGCAGGAAACCACTTTTCCACTTGTATTAGTGTGGAAAAAACACTTTTTGCACTTGTGATAGTGTTGAAAAACCACTTTTCGCACTTGTGTTAGTGTTGAAAAAACACTTTTCGCACTTGTATTAGTGTGGCAAAACCACTTTTCGCACTTGTATTAGTGTTGAAAAACCACTTTTTGCCCTGGTGCTAGTGTTGAAAAACACTTTTCACACTTGTGTTAATGTTGAAAAACCACTTTTTGCACTTGTGATAGTGTTGAAAAACCACTTTTCGCACTTGTGTTAGTGTTGAAAAACCACTTTTCACACTTGTGTTGGTGCAGGAAACCACTTTTGCACTTGTATTAGTGTGGAAAAACCACTTTTCGCACTTGTGTTGGTGCAGGAAACCACTTTTGCACTTGTATTAGTGTGGAAAAAACACTTTTTGCACTTGTGTTAGTGTTGAAAAACCACATTTCGCACTTGTGTTGGTGCAGGAAACCACTTTTGCACTTGTATTAGTGTGGAAAAAACACTTTTTGCACTTGTGGTAGTGTTGAAAAACCACTTTTCGCACTTGTGTTAGTGTTGAAAAACCACTTTTCGCACTTGTGTTGGTGCAGGAAACCACTTTTGCACTTGTATTAGTGTGGAAAAACCACTTTTCGCACTTGTGTTAGTGTTGAAAAACCACTTTTCGCACTTGTATTAGTGTGGAAAAAACACTTTTTGCACTTGTGATAGTGTTGAAAAACCACTTTTGCACTTGTATTAGTGTGGAAAAAACACTTTTTGCACTTGTGATAGTGTTGAAAAACCACTTTTCGCACTTGTGTTAGTGTTGAAAAACCACTTTTCGCACTTGTGTTGGTGCAGGAAACCACTTTTGCACTTGTATTAGTGTGGAAAAACCACTTTTCGCACTTGTGTTAGTGTTGAAAAACCACTTTTCGCACTTCTGTTGGTGCAGGAAACCACTTTTGCACTTGTATTTGTGTGGAAAAAACACTTTTCGCACTTGTGTTAGTGTTGAAAAACCACTTTTCGCACTTGTGTTAGTGTTGAAAAACCACATTTCGCACTTGTGTTAGTGTTGAAAAACCACATTTCGCACTTGTGTTGGTGCAGGAAACCACTTTTGCACTTGTATTAGTGTGGAAAAAAACACTTTTCGCACTTGTGTTGGTGCAGGAAACCACTTTTGCACTTGTATTTGTGTGGAAAAAACACTTTTCGCACTTGTGGTAGTGTTGAAAAACCACTTTTCGCACTTGTGTTAGTGTTGAAAAACCACTTTTCGCACTTGTGTTGGTGCAGGAAACCACTTTTGCACTTGTGTTAGTGTTGAAAAACCACTTTTCGCACTTGTGTTGGTGCAGGAAACCTTGTGGTGTGCACTTGTGGTGTGGAAAAAACACTTTTTGCACTTGTGATAGTGTTGAAAAACCACTTTTCGCACTTGTGTTAGTGTTGAAAAACCACTTTTCGCACTTGTGTTGGTGCAGGAAACCACTTTTGCACTTGTATTAGTATGGAAAAACCACTTTTCGCACTTGTGTTAGTGTTGAAAAACCACTTTTCGCACTTGTGTTAGTGTTGAAAAACCACTTTTCGCACTTGTGTTGGTGCAGGAAACCACTTTTGCACTTGTATTAGTGTGGGAAAAACACTTTTTGCACTTGTGATAGTGTTGAAAAACCGCTTTTCGCACTTGTGTTAGTGTTGAAAAACCACTTTTCGCACTTGTGTTATTGTTGAAAAACCACTTTTCGCACTTGTGTTAGTGTTGAAAAACCACTTTTCGCACTTCTGTTGGTGCAGGAAACCACTTTTGCACTTGTATTAGTGTGGAAAAAACACTTTTCGCACTTGTGTTAGTGTTGAAAAACCACTTTTCGCACTTGTGTTAGTGTTGAAAAACCACTTTTCGCACTTGTGTTGGTGCAGGAAACCACTTTTCCACTTGTATTAGTGTGGAAAAAACACTTTTTGCACTTGTGATAGTGTTGAAAAACCACTTTTGCACTTGTATTAGTGTGGGAAAAACACTTTTTGCACTTGTGATAGTGTTGAAAAACCGCTTTTCGCACTTGTGTTAGTGTTGAAAAACCACTTTTCGCACTTGTGTTATTGTTGAAAAACCACTTTTCGCACTTGTGTTAGTGTTGAAAAACCACTTTTCGCACTTCTGTTGGTGCAGGAAACCAGTTTTGCACTTGTATTAGTGTGGAAAAAACACTTTTCGCACTTGTGTTAGTGTTGAAAAACCACTTTTCGCACTTGTGTTAGTGTTGAAAAACCACTTTTCGCACTTGTGTTGGTGCAGGAAACCACTTTTCCACTTGTATTAGTGTGGAAAAAACACTTTTTGCACTTGTGATAGTGTTGAAAAACCACTTTTCGCACTTGTGTTAGTGTTGAAAAAACACTTTTCGCACTTGTATTAGTGTGGAAAAACCACTTTTCGCACTTGTGTTAGTGTTGAAAAACCACTTTTTGCCCTCGTGCTAGTGTTGAAAAACACTTTTCACACTTGTGTTAATGTTGAAAAACCACTTTTTGCACTTGTGATAGTGTTGAAAAACCACTTTTCGCACTTGTGTTAGTGTTGAAAAACCACTTTTCACACTTGTGTTGGTGCAGGAAACCACTTTTGCACTTGTATTAGTGTGGAAAAACCACTTTTCGCACTTGTGTTGGTGCAGGAAACCACTTTTGCACTTGTATTAGTGTGGAAAAACACTTTTTGCACTTGTGTTAGTGTTGAAAAACCACATTTCGCACTTGTGTTGGTGCAGGAAACCACTTTTGCACTTCTATTAGTGTGGAAAAAACACTTTTTGCACTTGTGGTAGTGTTGAAAAACCACTTTTCGCACTTGTGTTAGTGTTGAAAAACCACTTTTCGCACTTGTGTTGGTGCAGGAAACCACTTTTGCACTTGTATTAGTGTGGAAAAACCACTTTTCGCACTTGTGTTAGTGTTGAAAAACCACTTTTCGCACTTGTATTAGTGTGGAAAAAACACTTTTTGCACTTGTGATAGTGTTGAAAAACCACTTTTGCACTTGTATTAGTGTGGAAAAAACACTTTTTGCACTTGTGATAGTGTTGAAAAACCACTTTTCGCACTTGTGTTAGTGTTGAAAAACCACTTTTCGCACTTGTGTTGGTGCAGGAAACCACTTTTGCACTTGTATTAGTGTGGAAAAAACACTTTTGCACTTGTGATAGTGTTGAAAAACCACTTTTCGCACTTGTGTTAGTGTTGAAAAACCACTTTTCGCACTTGTGTTGGTGCAGGAAACCACTTTTGCACTTGCATTAGTGTGGAAAAAACACTTTTTGCACTTGTGTTGGTGCAGGAAACCACTTTTGCACTTGTATTTGTGTGGAAAAAACACTTTTCGCACTTGTGTTAGTGTTGAAAAACCACTTTTCGCACTTGTGTTAGTGTTGAAAAACCACATTTCGCACTTGTGTTAGTGTTGAAAAACCACATTTCACACTTGTGTTGGTGCAGGAAACCACTTTTGCACTTGTATTAGTGTGGAAAAAACACTTTTTGCACTTGTGGTAGTGTTGAAAAACCACGTTTGCACTTGTATTAGTGTGGAAAAAACACTTTTCACACTTGTGTTGGTGCAGGAAACCACTTTTGCACTTGTATTTGTGTGGAAAAAACACTTTTCGCACTTGTGTTAGTGTTGAAAAACCACTTTTCGCACTTGTGTTAGTGTTGAAAAACCACATTTCGCACTTGTGTTAGTGTTGAAAAACCACATTTCGCACTTGTGTTGGTGCAGGAAACCACTTTTGCACTTGTATTAGTGTGGGAAAAACACTTTTTGCACTTGTGATAGTGTTGAAAAACCGCTTTTCGCACTTGTGTTAGTGTTGAAAAACCACTTTTCGCACTTGTGTTATTGTTGAAAAACCACTTTTCGCACTTGTGTTAGTGTTGAAAAACCACTTTTCGCACTTCTGTTGGTGCAGGAAACCACTTTTGCACTTGTATTTGTGTGGAAAAAACACTTTTCGCACTTGTGTTAGTGTTGAAAAACCACTTTTCGCACTTGTGTTAGTGTTGAAAAACCACATTTCGCACTTGTGTTAGTGTTGAAAAACCACATTTCGCACTTGTGTTGGTGCAGGAAACCACTTTTGCACTTGTATTAGTGTGGAAAAAACACTTTTCGCACTTGTGTTGGTGCAGGAAACCACTTATGCACTTGTATTTGTGTGGAAAAAACACTTTTCGCACTTGTGTTAGTGTTGAAAAACCACTTTTCGCACTTGTGTTAGTGTTGAAAAACCACATTTCGCACTTGTGTTGGTGCAGGAAACCACTTTTGCACTTGTATTAGTGTGGAAAAAACACTTTTTGCACTTGTGGTAGTGTTGAAAAACCACTTTTCGCACTTGTGTTAGTGTTGAAAAACCACTTTTCGCACTTGTGTTGGTGCAGGAAACCACTTTTGCACTTGTGTTAGTGTTGAAAAACCACTTTTCGCACTTGTGTTGGTGCAGGAAACCTTGTGGTGTGCACTTGTGGTGTGGAAAAAACACTTTTTGCACTTGTGATAGTGTTGAAAAACCACTTTTCGCACTTGTGTTAGTGTTGAAAAACCACTTTTCGAACTTGTGTTGGTGCAGGAAACCACTTTTGCACTTGTATTAGTGTGGAAAAACCACTTTTCGCACTTGTGTTAGTGTTGAAAAACCACTTTTCGCACTTGTGTTAGTGTTGAAAAACCACTTTTCGCACTTGTGTTGGTGCAGGAAACCACTTTTGCACTTGTATTAGTGTGGGAAAAACACTTTTTGCACTTGTGATAGTGTTGAAAAACCGCTTTTCGCACTTGTGTTAGTGTTGAAAAACCACTTTTCGCACTTGTGTTATTGTTGAAAAACCACTTTTCGCACTTGTATTAGTGTTGAAAAACCACTTTTCGCACTTCTGTTGGTGCAGGAAACCAGTTTTGCACTTGTATTAGTGTGGAAAAAACACTTTTCGCACTTGTGTTAGTGTTGAAAAACCACTTTTCGCACTTGTGTTAGTGTTGAAAAACCACTTTTCGCACTTGTGTTGGTGCAGGAAACCACTTTTCCACTTGTATTAGTGTGGAAAAAACACTTTTTGCACTTGTGATAGTGTTGAAAAACCACTTTTCGCACTTGTGTTAGTGTTGAAAAAACACTTTTCGCACTTGTATTAGTGTGGAAAAACCACTTTTTGCACTGGTGTTAGTGTTGAAAAACCACTTTTCGCCCTCGTGCTAGTGTTGAAAAACACTTTTCACACTTGTGTTAATGTTGAAAAACCACTTTTTGCACTTGTGGTAGTGTTGAAAAACCACTTTTCGCACTTGTGTTAGTGTTGAAAAACCACTTTTCACACTTGTGTTGGTGCAGGAAACCACTTTTGCCCTTGTATTAGTGTGGAAAAACCACTTTTCGCACTTGTGTTGGTGCAGGAAACCACTTTTGCACTTGTATTAGTGTGGAAAAAACACTTTTTGCACTTGTGTTAGTGTTGAAAAACCACATTTCGCACTTGTGTTGGTGCAGGAAACCACTTTTGCACTTGTATTAGTGTGGAAAAAACACTTTTTGCACTTGTGATAGTGTTGAAAAACCACTTTTTGCACTTGTGTTAGTGTTGAAAAACCACTTTTCACACTTGTGTTGGTGCAGGAAACCACTTTTGCACTTGTATTAGTGTGGAAAAACCACTTTTCGCACTTGTGTTAGTGTTGAAAAACCACTTTTCGCACTTGTGTTAGTGTTGAAAAACCACTTTTCGCACTTGTGTTTGTGCAGGAAACCACTTTTGCACTTGTATTAGTGTGGAAAAAACACTTTTTGCACTTGTGATAGTGTTGAAAAACCTCTTTTCGCACTTGTGTTAGTGTTGAAAAACCACTTTTCGCACTTGTGTTGGTGCAGGAAACCACTTTTGCACTTGTATTAGTGTGGAAAAACCACTTTTCGCACTTGTGTTAGTGTTGAAAAACCACTTTTCGCACTTGTGTTAGTGTTGAAAAACCACTTTTCGCACTTGTGTTGGTGCAGGAAACCACGTTTGCACTTGTATTAGTGTGGAAAAAACACTTTTTGCACTTGTGATAGTGTTGAAAAACCACTTTTCGCACTTGTGTTAGTGTTGAAAAACCACTTTTCGCACTTGTGTTGGTGCAGGAAACCACTTTTGCACTTGTATTAGTGTGGAAAAAACACTTTTGCACTTGTGATAGTGTTGAAAAACCACTTTTCGCACTTGTGTTAGTGTTGAAAAACCACTTTTCGCACTTGTGTTGGTGCAGGAAACCACTTTTGCACTTGCATTAGTGTGGAAAAACCACTTTTCGCACTTGTGTTAGTATTCAAAAAACAACCTTTCGCACTTGTGTTAGTGTTGAAAAACCACTTTTCGCACTTGTGTTGGTGCAGGAAACCACGTTTGCACTTGTATTAGTGTGGAAAAAACACTTTTCGCACTTGTGTTGGTGCAGGAAACCACTTTTGCACTTGTATTTGTGTGGAAAAAACACTTTTCGCACTTGTGTTAGTGTTGAAAAACCACTTTTCGCACTTGTGTTAGTGTTGAAAAACCACATTTCGCACTTGTGTTAGTGTTGAAAAACCACATTTCGCACTTGTGTTGGTGCAGGAAACCACTTTTGCACTTGTATTAGTGTGGAAAAAACACTTTTCATACTTGTGTTGGTGCAGGAAACCACTTTTGCACTTGTATTTGTGTGGAAAAAACACTTTTCGCACTTGTGTTAGTGTTGAAAAACCACTTTTTGCACTTGTGTTAGTGTTGAAAAACCACATTTCGCACTTGTGTTGGTGCAGGAAACCACTTTTGCACTTGTATTAGTGTGGAAAAAACACTTTTTGCACTTGTGGTAGTGTTGAAAAACCACTTTTCGCACTTGTGTTAGTGTTGAAAAACCACTTTTCGCACTTGTGTTGGTGCAGGAAACCACTTTTGCACTTGTGTTAGTGTTGAAAAACCACTTTTCGCACTTGTGTCGGTGCAGGAAACCTTGTGGTGTGCACTTGTGGTGTGGAAAAAACACTTTTTGCACTTGTGTTAGTGTTGAAAAACCACTTTTCGCACTTCTGTTGGTGCAGGAAACCACTTTTGCACTTGTATTTGTGTGGAAAAAACACTTTTCGCACTTGTGTTAGTGTTGAAAAACCACTTTTCGCACTTGTGTTAGTGTTGAAAAACCACATTTCGCACTTGTGTTAGTGTTGAAAAACCACATTTCGCACTTGTGTTGGTGCAGGAAACCACTTTTGCACTTGTATTAGTGTGGAAAAAACACTTTTCGCACTTGTGTTGGTGCAGGAAACCACTTATGCACTTGTATTTGTGTGGAAAAAACACTTTTCGCACTTGTGTTAGTGTTGAAAAACCACTTTTCGCACTTGTGTTAGTGTTGAAAAACCACATTTCGCACTTGTGTTGGTGCAGGAAACCACTTTTGCACTTGTATTAGTGTGGAAAAAACACTTTTTGCACTTGTGGTAGTGTTGAAAAACCACTTTTCGCACTTGTGTTAGTGTTGAAAAACCACTTTTCGCACTTGTGTTGGTGCAGGAAACCACTTTTGCACTTGTGTTAGTGTTGAAAAACCACTTTTCGCACTTGTGTTGGTGCAGGAAACCTTGTGGTGTGCACTTGTGGTGTGGAAAAAACACTTTTTGCACTTGTGATAGTGTTGAAAAACCACTTTTCGCACTTGTGTTAGTGTTGAAAAACCACTTTTCGAACTTGTGTTGGTGCAGGAAACCACTTTTGCACTTGTATTAGTGTGGAAAAACCACTTTTCGCACTTGTGTTAGTGTTGAAAAACCACTTTTCGCACTTGTGTTAGTGTTGAAAAACCACTTTTCGCACTTGTGTTGGTGCAGGAAACCACTTTTGCACTTGTATTAGTGTGGGAAAAACACTTTTTGCACTTGTGATAGTGTTGAAAAACCGCTTTTCGCACTTGTGTTAGTGTTGAAAAACCACTTTTCGCACTTGTGTTATTGTTGAAAAACCACTTTTCGCACTTGTGTTAGTGTTGAAAAACCACTTTTCGCACTTCTGTTGGTGCAGGAAACCAGTTTTGCACTTGTATTAGTGTGGAAAAAAACACTTTTCGCACTTGTGTTAGTGTTGAAAAACCACTTTTCGCACTTGTGTTAGTGTTGAAAAACCACTTTTCGCACTTGTGTTGGTGCAGGAAACCACTTTTCCACTTGTATTAGTGTGGAAAAAACACTTTTTGCACTTGTGATAGTGTTGAAAAACCACTTTTCGCACTTGTGTTAGTGTTGAAAAAACACTTTTCGCACTTGTATTAGTGTGGAAAAACCACTTTTCGCACTGGTGTTAGTGTTGAAAAACCACTTTTCGCCCTCGTGCTAGTGTTGAAAAACACTTTCACACTTGTGTTAATGTTGAAAAACCACTTTTTGCACTTGTGGTAGTGTTGAAAAACCCACTTTTCGCACTTGTGTTAGTGTTGAAAAACCACTTTTCACACTTGTGTTGGTGCAGGAAACCACTTTTGCCCTTGTATTAGTGTGGAAAAACCACTTTTCGCACTTGTGTTGGTGCAGGAAACCACTTTTGCACTTGTATTAGTGTGGAAAAAACACTTTTTGCACTTGTGTTAGTGTTGAAAAACCACTTTCGCACTTGTGTTGGTGCAGGAAACCACTTTTGCACTTGTATTAGTGTGGAAAAAACACTTTTTGCACTTGTGATAGTGTTGAAAAACCACTTTTTGCACTTGTGTTAGTGTTGAAAAACCACTTTTCACACTTGTGTTGGTGCAGGAAACCACTTTTGCACTTGTATTAGTGTGGAAAAACCACTTTTCGCACTTGTGTTAGTGTTGAAAAACCACTTTTCGCACTTGTGTTAGTGTTGAAAAACCACTTTTCGCACTTGTGTTTGTGCAGGAAACCACTTTTGCACTTGTATTAGTGTGGAAAAAACACTTTTTGCACTTGTGATAGTGTTGAAAAACCTCTTTTCGCACTTGTGTTAGTGTTGAAAAACCACTTTTCGCACTTGTGTTGGTGCAGGAAACCACTTTTGCACTTGTATTAGTGTGGAAAAACCACTTTTCGGCACTTGTGTTAGTGTTGAAAAACCACTTTTCGCACTTGTGTTAGTGTTGAAAAACCACTTTTCGCACTTGTGTTGGTGCAGGAAACCACGTTTGCACTTGTATTAGTGTGGAAAAAACACTTTTTGCACTTGTGATAGTGTTGAAAAACCACTTTTCGCACTTGTGTTAGTGTTGAAAAACCACTTTTCGCACTTGTGTTGGTGCAGGAAACCACTTTTGCACTTGTATTAGTGTGGAAAAAACACTTTTGCACTTGTGATAGTGTTGAAAAACCACTTTTCGCACTTGTGTTAGTGTTGAAAAACCACTTTTCGCACTTGTGTTGGTGCAGGAAACCACTTTTGCACTTGCATTAGTGTGGAAAAACCACTTTTCGCACTTGTGTTAGTATTCAAAAAACAACCTTTCGCACTTGTGTTAGTGTTGAAAAACCACTTTTCGCACTTGTGTTGGTGCAGGAAACCACGTTTGCACTTGTATTAGTGTGGAAAAAACACTTTTCGCACTTGTGTTGGTGCAGGAAACCACTTTTGCACTTGTATTTGTGTGGAAAAAACACTTTTCGCACTTGTGTTAGTGTTGAAAAACCACTTTTCGCACTTGTGTTAGTGTTGAAAACCACATTTCGCACTTGTGTTAGTGTTGAAAAACCACATTTCGCACTTGTGTTGGTGCAGGAAACCACTTTTGCACTTGTATTAGTGTGGAAAAAACACTTTTCGCACTTGTGTTGGTGCAGGAAACCACTTTTGCACTTGTATTTGTGTGGAAAAAACACTTTTCGCACTTGTGTTAGTGTTGAAAAACCACTTTTTTGCACTTGTGTTAGTGTTGAAAAACCACATTTCGCACTTGTGTTGGTGCAGGAAACCACTTTTGCACTTGTATTAGTGTGGAAAAAACACTTTTTGCACTTGTGGTAGTGTTGAAAAACCACTTTTCGCACTTGTGTTAGTGTTGAAAAACCACTTTTCGCACTTGTGTTGGTGCAGGAAACCACTTTTGCACTTGTGTTAGTGTTGAAAAACCACTTTTCGCACTTGTGTCGGTGCAGGAAACCTTGTGGTGTGCACTTGTGGTGTGGAAAAAACACTTTTTGCACTTGTGATAGTGTTGAAAAACCACTTTTCGCACTTGTGTTAGTGTTGAAAAACCACTTTTCGCACTTGTATTGGTGCAGGAAACCACTTTTGCCCTTGTATTAGTGTGGAAAAACCACTTTTCGCACTTGTGTTAGTGTTGAAAAACCACTTTTCGCACTTGTGTTAGTGTTGAAAAACCACTTTTCGCACTTGTGTTGGTGCAGGAAACCACTTTTGCACTTATATTAGTGTGGGAAAAACACTTTTTGCACTTGTGATAGTGTTGAAAAACCGCTTTTCGCACTTGTGTTAGTGTTGAAAAACCACTTTTCGCACTTGTGTTATTGTTGAAAAACCACTTTTCGCACTTGTGTTAGTGTTGAAAAACCACTTTTCGCACTTCTGTTGGTGCAGGAAACCACTTTTGCACTTGTATTTGTGTGGAAAAAACACTTTTCGCACTTGTGTTAGTGTTGAAAAACCACTTTTCGCACTTGTGTTAGTGTTGAAAAACCACATTTCGCACTTGTGTTAGTGTTGAAAAACCACATTTCGCACTTGTGTTGGTGCAGGAAACCACTTTTGCACTTGTATTAGTGTGGGAAAAACACTTTTTGCACTTGTGATAGTGTTGAAAAACCGCTTTTTGCACTTGTGTTAGTGTTGAAAAACCACTTTTCGCACTTGTGTTATTGTTGAAAAACCACTTTTCACACTTGTGTTAGTGTTGAACAACCACTTTTCGCACTTCTGTTGGTGCAGGAAACCACTTTTGCACTTGTATTAGTGTGGAAAAAAAACACTTTTTGCACTTGTGATAGCGTTGAAAAACCACTTTTCGCACTTGTGTTAGTGTTGAAAAACCACTTTTCGCACTGGTGTTGGTGCAGGAAACCACTTTTGCACTTGTGTTAGTGTTGTAAAACCACTTTTCGCACTTGTGTTGGTGCAGGAAACCACTTTTGCACTTGTATTAGTGTTGAAAAACCACGTTTCGCAATTGTGTTAGTGTTGAATAACCACTTTTCGCACTTGTGTTGGTGCAGGAAACCACTTTTGCACTTGTATTAGTGTGGAAAAAACACTTTTTGCACTTGTGATAGTGTTGAAAAACCACTTTTCGCACTTGTGTTAGTGTTGAAAAACCACTTTTCGCACTTGTGTTGGTGCAGGAAACCACTTTTGCACTTGTATTAGTGTGGAAAAAAACACTTTTTGCACTTGTAATAGTGTTGAAAAACCACTTTTCGCACTTGTGTTAGTGTTGAAAAACCACTTTTCGCACTTGTGTTGGTGCAGGAAACCACTTTTGCACTTGTATTAGTGTGGAAAAAACACTTTTTGCACTTGTGATAGTGTTGAAAAAACCACTTTTCGCACTTGTGTTAGTGTTGAAAAACCACTTTTCGAACTTGTGTTGGTGCAAGAAACCACTTTTGCACTTGTATTAGTGTGGAAAAATTCCTTTTCGCACTTGTGTTAGTGTTGAAAAACCACATTTCGCAATTGTGTTAGTGTTGAAAAACCACTTTTCGCAATTGTGTTGGTGCAGGAAACCACTTTTGCACTTGTATTAGTGTGGAAAAAACACTTTTTGCACTTGTGACAGTGTTGAAAAACCACTTTTCGCACTTGTGTTAGTGTTGAAAAACCACTTTTCGCACTTGTGTTGGTGCAGGAAACCACTTTTGCACTTGTATTAGTGTGGAAAAACCACTTTTCGCACTTGTGTTAGTGTTGAAAAACCACTTTTCGCACTTGTGTTAGTGTTGAAAAACCACCTTTCGCACTTGTGTTGGTGCAGGAAACCACTTTTGCACTTGTATTAGTGTGGGAAAAACACTTTTTGCACTTGTGATAGTGTTGAAAAACCACTTTTCGCACATGTGTTAGTGTTGAAAAACCACTTTTCGCACTTGTGTTGGTGCAGGAAACCACTTTTGCACTTGTATTAGTGTGGAAAAACCACATCGCACTTGTGTTAGTGTTGAAAAACCACTTTTCGCACTTGTGTTAGTGTTGAAAAACCACTTTTCGCACTTGTGTTAGTGTTGTAAAACCACTTTTCGCACTTGTGTTGGTGCAGGAAACCACTTTTGCACTTGTATTAGTGTGGAAAAAACACTTTTCGCACTTGTGTTAGTGTTGAAAAACCACTTTTCGCACTTGTGTTAGTGTTGAAAAACCACTTTTCGCACTTGTGTTGGTGCAGGAAACCACTTTTCCACTTGTATTAGTGTGGAAAAAACACTTTTTGCACTTGTGATAGTGTTGAAAAACCACTTTTCGCACTTGTGTTAGTGTTGAAAAAACACTTTTCACACTTGTGTTGGTGCAGGAAACCACTTTTGCACTTGTATTAGTGTGGAAAAACCACTTTTCGCACTTGTGTTAGTGTTGAAAAACCAGTTTTCGCACTTGTGTTAGTGTTGAAAAACCACTTTTCGCACTTGTGTTGGTGCAGGAAACCACTTTTCCACTGGTATTAGTGTGGAAAAAACACTTTTTGCACTTGTGATAGTGTTGAAAAAACCACTTTTCGCACTTGTGTTAGTGTTGAAAAACCACTTTTCGCACTTGTGTTGGTGCAGGAAACCACTTTTGCACTTGTATTAGTGTGGAAAAACCACTTTTCGCACTTGTGTTAGTGTTGAAAAACCACTTTTCGCATTTGTGTTAGTGTTGAAAAACCACTTTTCGCACTTGTGTTGGTGCAGGAAACCACTTTTGCACTTGTATTAATGTGGAAAAAACACTTTTCGCACTTGTGATAGTGTTGAAAAACCACTTTTCGCACTTGTGTTAGTGTTGAAAAACCTCTTTTCGAACTTGTGTTGGTGCAAGAAACCACTTTTGCACTTGTATTAGTGTGGAAAAATTACTTTTCGCACTTGTGTTAGTGTTGAAAAACCACTTTTCGCAATTGTGTTAGTGTTGAAAAACCACTTTTCGCACTTGTGTGGGTGCAGGAAACCACTTTTGCACTTGTATTAGTGTGGAAAAAACACTTTTTGCACTTGTGATAGTGTTGAAAAACCACTTTTCGCACTTGTGTTAGTGTTGAAAAACCACTTTTCGCACTTGTGTTGGTGCAGGCAACCACTTTTGCACTTGTATTAGTGTGGAAAAACCACTTTTCGCACTTGTGTTAGTGTTGAAAAACCACTTTTCGCACTTGTGTTAGTGTTGAAAAACCACCTTTCGCACTTGTGTTGGTGCAGGAAACCACTTTTGCACTTGTATTAGTGTGGGAAAAACACTTTTTGCACTTGTGATAGTGTTGAAAAACCACTTTTCGCACATGTGTTAGTGTTGAAAAACCACTTTTCGCACTTGTTTTGGTGCAGGAAACCACTTTTGCACTTGTATTAGTGTGGAAAAACCACTTTTCACACTTGTGTTAGTGTTGAAAAACCACTTTTCGCACTTGTGTTAGTGTTGAAAAACCACTTTTCGCACTTGTGTTAGTGTTGTAAAACCACTTTTCGCACTTGTGTTGGTGCAGGAAACCACTTTTGCACTTGTATTAGTGTGGAAAAAACACTTTTTGCACTTGTGTTAGTGTTGAAAAACCACTTTTCGCACTTGTGTTAGTGTTGAAAAACCACTTTTCGCACTTGTGTTGGTGCAGGAAACCACTTTTCCACTTGTATTAGTGTGGAAAAACACTTTTTGCACTTGTGATAGTGTTGAAAAACCACTTTTCGCACTTGTGTTAGTGTTGAAAAAACACTTTTCGCACTTGTGTTGGTGCAGGAAACCACTTTTGCACTTGTATTAGTGTGGAAAAACCACTTTTGCACTTGTATTAGTGTGGAAAAACCACTTTTCGCACTTGTGTTAGTGTTGAAAAATCACTTTTCGCACTTGTGTTAGTGTTAAAAAACCACTTTTTGCACTTGTGTTGGTGCAGGAAACCACTTTTGCACTTGTATTAGTGTGGAAAAAACACTTTTTGCACTTGTGATAGTGTTGAAAAACCACTTTTCGCACTTGTGTTAGTGTTGAAAAACCACTTTTCGCACTTGTGTTGGTGCAGGAAACCACTTTTGCACTTGTATTAGTGTGGAAAAAACACTTTTTGCACTTGTGATAGTGTTGAAAAACCACTTTTCGCACTTGTGTTTGTGTTGAAAAACCACTTTTCGCACTTGTGTTGGTGCAGGAAACCACTTTTGCACTTCTATTAGTGTGGAAAAACCACTTTTCGCACTTGTGTTAGTGTTGAAAAACGACTTTTCGCACTTGTGTTAGTGTTGAAAAACCACTTTTCGCACTTGTGTTGGTGCAGAAAACCACGTTTGCACTTGTATTAGTGTGGAAAAACACTTTTTGCACTTGTGATAGTGTTGAAAAACCACTTTTCGCACTTGAGTTAGTGTTGAAAAACCACTTTTCGCACTTGTGTTGGTGCAGGAAACCACTTTTGCACTTGTATTAGAGTGGAAAAAACACTTTTTGCACTTGTGATAGTGTTGAAAAACCACTTTCGCACTTGTGTTAGTGTTGAAAAACCACTTTTCGCACTTGTGTTGGTGCAGGAAACCACTTTTGCACTTGTATTAGTGTGGAAAAACCACTTTTCGCACTTGTGTTAGTATTCAAAAAACAACCTTTCGCACTTGTGTTAGTGTTGAAAAACCACTTTTCGCACTTGTGTTGGTGCAGGAAACCACGTTTGCACTTGTATTAGTGTGGAAAAAACACTTTTTGCACTTGTGATCGTGTTGAAAAACCACTTTTCGCACTTGTGTTAGTGTTGAAAAACCACTTTTCGCACTTCTGTTGGTGCAGGAAACCACTTTTGCACTTGTATTAGTGTGGAAAAAACACTTTTTGCACTTGTGATAGTGTTGAAAAACCACTTTTCGCACTTGTGTTTGTGTTGAAAAACCACTTTTCGCACTTGTGTTGGTGCAGGAAACCACTTTTGCACTTGTATTACTGTGGAAAAACCACTTTTCGCACTTGTGTTAGTGTTAAAAAACCACTTTTCGCACTTGTGTTAGTGTTGAAAAACCACTTTTCGCACTTGCGTTAGTGTTGAAAAACCACTGTTCGCACTTGTGTTAGTGTTGAAAAACCACTTTTCGCACTTGTGTTAGTGTTGAAAAACCACTTTTCGCACTTGTGTTAGTGTTGAAAAACCACTTTTCGCACTTGTGTTAGTGTTGAAAAACCACTTTTCGCACTTGTGTTAGTGTTGAAAAACCACTTTTCGCACTTGTGTTAGTGTTGAAAAACCACTTTTCGCACTTGTGTTAGTGTTGAAAAACCACATTTCGCACTTGTGTTGGTGCAGGAAACCACTTTTGCACTTGTATTAGTGTGGAAAAACCGCTTTTCGCACTTGTGTTAGTGTTGAAAAACCACTTTTGCACTTGTATTAGTGTGGAAAAACCACTTTTCGCACTTGTGTTAGTGTTGAAAAACCACTTTTCGCACTTGTGTTGGTGCAGGAAACAACTTTTGCACTTGTATTAGTGTGGAAAAAACACTTTTTGCACTTGTGATAGTGTTGAAAAACCACTTTTTGCACTTGTGTTAGTGTTGAAAAACCACTTTTCACACTTGTGTTGGTGCAGGAAACCACTTTTGCACTTGTATTAGTGTGGAAAAACCACTTTTCGCACTTGTGTTAGTGTTGAAAAACCACTTTTCGCACGTGTGTTAGTGTTGAAAAACCACTTTTCGCACTTGTGTTTGTGCAGGAAACCACTTTTGCACTTGTATTAGTGTGGAAAAAACACTTTTTGCACTTGTGATAGTGTTGAAAAACCACTTTTCGCACTTGTGTTAGTGTTGAAAAACCACTTTTCGCACTTGTGTTGGTGCAGGAAACCACTTTTGCACTTGTATTAGTGTGGAAAAACCACTTTTCGCACTTGTGTTAGTGTTGAAAAACCACTTTTCGCACTTGTGTTAGTGTTGAAAAACCACTTTTCGCACTTGTGTTGGTGCAGGAAACCACGTTTGCACTTGTATTAGTGTGGAAAAAACACTTTTTGCACTTGTGATAGTGTTGAAAAACCACTTTTCGCACTTGTGTTAGTGTTGAAAAACCACTTTTCGCACTTGTGTTGGTGCAGGAAACCACTTTTGCACTTGTATTAATGTGGAAAAAACACTTTTCGCACTTGTGATAGTGTTGAAAAACCACTTTTCGCACTTGTGTTAGTGTTGAAAAACCTCTTTTCGAACTTGTGTTGGTGCAAGAAACCACTTTTGCACTTGTATTAGTGTGGAAAAATTACTTTTCGCACTTGTGTTAGTGTTGAAAAACCACTTTTCGCAATTGTGTTAGTGTTGAAAAACCACTTTTCGCACTTGTGTGGGTGCAGGAAACCACTTTTGCACTTGTATTAGTGTGGAAAAAACACTTTT
The DNA here is from genome assembly GCF_964187855.1 of Myxine glutinosa. Lineage (NCBI taxonomy): Eukaryota > Metazoa > Chordata > Myxini > Myxiniformes > Myxinidae > Myxine > Myxine glutinosa. The sequence continues at coordinate 115,869 of NW_027616513.1, read as the reverse complement.
TGCACTTGTGATAGTGTTGAAAAACCACTTTTCGCACTTGTGTTAGTGTTGAAAAACCACTTTTCGCACTTGTGTTGGTGCAGGCAACCACTTTTGCACTTGTATTAGTGTGGAAAAACCACTTTTCGCACTTGTGTTAGTGTTGAAAAACCACTTTTCGCACTTGTGTTAGTGTTGAAAAACCACCTTTCGCACTTGTTTTGGTGCAGGAAACCACTTTTGCACTTGTATTATTGTGGGAAAAACACTTTTTGCACTTGTGATAGTGTTGAAAAACCACTTTTCGCACATGTGTTAGTGTTGAAAAACCACTTTTCGCACTTGTTTTGGTGCAGGAAACCACTTTTGCACTTGTATTAGTGTGGAAAAACCACTTTTCGCACTTGTGTTAGTGTTGAAAAACCACTTTTCGCACTTGTGTTAGTGTTGAAAAACCACTTTTCGCACTTGTGTTAGTGTTGTAAAACCACTTTTCGCACTTGTGTTGGTGCAGGAAACCACTTTTGCACTTGTATTAGTGTGGAAAAAACACTTTTTGCACTTGTGTTAGTGTTGAAAAACCACTTTTCGCACTTGTGTTAGTGTTGAAAAACCACTTTTCGCACTTGTGTTGGTGCAGGAAACCACTTTTCCACTTGTATTAGTGTGGAAAAACACTTTTTGCACTTGTGATAGTGTTGAAAAACCACTTTTCGCACTTGTGTTAGTGTTGAAAAAACACTTTTCGCACTTGTGTTGGTGCAGGAAACCACTTTTGCACTTGTATTAGTGTGGAAAAACCACTTTTGCACTTGTATTAGTGTGGAAAAACCACTTTTCGCACTTGTGTTAGTGTTGAAAAATCACTTTTCGCACTTGTGTTAGTGTTAAAAAACCACTTTTTGCACTTGTGTTGGTGCAGGAAACCACTTTTGCACTTGTATTAGTGTGGAAAAAACACTTTTTGCACTTGTGATAGTGTTGAAAAACCACTTTTCGCACTTGTGTTAGTGTTGAAAAACCACTTTTCGCACTTGTGTTGGTGCAGGAAACCACTTTTGCACTTGTATTAGTGTGGAAAAAACACTTTTTGCACTTGTGATAGTGTTGAAAAACCACTTTTCGCACTTGTGTTTGTGTTGAAAAACCACTTTTCGCACTTGTGTTGGTGCAGGAAACCACTTTTGCACTTCTATTAGTGTGGAAAAACCACTTTTCGCACTTGTGTTAGTGTTGAAAAACGACTTTTCGCACTTGTGTTAGTGTTGAAAAACCACTTTTCGCACTTGTGTTGGTGCAGAAAACCACGTTTGCACTTGTATTAGTGTGGAAAAACACTTTTTGCACTTGTGATAGTGTTGAAAAACCACTTTTCGCACTTGAGTTAGTGTTGAAAAACCACTTTTCGCACTTGTGTTGGTGCAGGAAACCACTTTTGCACTTGTATTAGAGTGGAAAAAACACTTTTTGCACTTGTGATAGTGTTGAAAAACCACTTTCGCACTTGTGTTAGTGTTGAAAAACCACTTTTCGCACTTGTGTTGGTGCAGGAAACCACTTTTGCACTTGTATTAGTGTGGAAAACCACTTTTCGCACTTGTGTTAGTATTCAAAAAACAACCTTTCGCACTTGTGTTAGTGTTGAAAAACCACTTTTCGCACTTGTGTTGGTGCAGGAAACCACGTTTGGACTTGTATTAGTGTGGAAAAAACACTTTTTGCACTTGTGATCGTGTTGAAAAACCACTTTTCGCACTTGTGTTAGTGTTGAAAAACCACTTTTCGCACTTCTGTTGGTGCAGGAAACCACTTTTGCACTTGTATTAGTGTGGAAAAAACACTTTTTGCACTTGTGATAGTGTTGAAAAACCACTTTTCGCACTTGTGTTTGTGTTGAAAAACCACTTTTCGCACTTGTGTTGGTGCAGGAAACCACTTTTGCACTTGTATTACTGTGGAAAAACCACTTTTCGCACTTGTGTTAGTGTTAAAAAACCACTTTTCGCACTTGTGTTAGTGTTGAAAAACCACTTTTCGCACTTGCGTTAGTGTTGAAAAACCACTGTTCGCACTTGTGTTAGTGTTGAAAAACCACTTTTCGCACTTGTGTTAGTGTTGAAAAACCACTTTTCGCACTTGTGTTAGTGTTGAAAAACCACTTTTCGCACTTGTGTTAGTGTTGAAAAACCACTTTTCGCACTTGTGTTAGTGTTGAAAAACCACTTTTCGCACTTGTGTTAGTGTTGAAAAACCACTTTTCGCACTTGTGTTAGTGTTGAAAAACCACATTTCGCACTTGTGTTGGTGCAGGAAACCACTTTTGCACTTGTATTAGTGTGGAAAAACCGCTTTTCGCACTTGTGTTAGTGTTGAAAAACCACTTTTGCACTTGTATTAGTGTGGAAAAACCACTTTTCGCACTTGTGTTAGTGTTGAAAAACCACTTTTCGCACTTGTGTTAGTGTTGAAAAACCACTTTTCGCACTTGTGTTGGTGCAGGAAACAACTTTTGCACTTGTATTAGTGTGGAAAAAACACTTTTTGCACTTGTGATAGTGTTGAAAAACCACTTTTTGCACTTGTGTTAGTGTTGAAAAACCACTTTTCACACTTGTGTTGGTGCAGGAAACCACTTTTGCACTTGTATTAGTGTGGAAAAACCACTTTTCGCACTTGTGTTAGTGTTGAAAAACCACTTTTCGCACGTGTGTTAGTGTTGAAAAACCACTTTTCGCACTTGTGTTTGTGCAGGAAACCACTTTTGCACTTGTATTAGTGTGGAAAAAACACTTTTTGCACTTGTGATAGTGTTGAAAAACCACTTTTCGCACTTGTGTTAGTGTTGAAAAACCACTTTTCGCACTTGTGTTGGTGCAGGAAACCACTTTTGCACTTGTATTAGTGTGGAAAAACCACTTTTCGCACTTGTGTTAGTGTTGAAAAACCACTTTTCGCACTTGTGTTAGTGTTGAAAAACCACTTTTCGCACTTGTGTTGGTGCAGGAAACCACGTTTGCACTTGTATTAGTGTGGAAAAAACACTTTTTGCACTTGTGATAGTGTTGAAAAACCACTTTTCGCACTTGTGTTAGTGTTGAAAAACCACTTTTCGCACTTGTGTTGGTGCAGGAAACCACTTTTGCACTTGTATTAGTGTGGAAAAAACACTTTTGCACTTGTGATAGTGTTGAAAAACCACTTTTCGCACTTGTGTTAGTGTTGAAAAACCACTTTTCGCACTTGTGTTGGTGCAGGAAACCACTTTTACACTTGCATTAGTGTGGAAAAACCACTTTTCGCACTTGTGTTAGTATTCAAAAAACAACCTTTCGCACTTGTGTTAGTGTTGAAAAACCACTTTTCGCACTTGTGTTGGTGCAGGAAACCACGTTTGCACTTTTATTAGTGTGGAAAAAACACTTTTCGCACTTGTGTTGGTGCAGGAAACCACTTTTGCACTTGTATTTGTGTGGAAAAAACACTTTTCGCACTTGTGTTAGTGTTGAAAAACCACTTTTCGCACTTGTGTTAGTGTTGAAAAACCACTTTTGCACTTGTATTAGTGTGGAAAAACCACTTTTCGCACTTGTGTTAGTGTTGAAAAACCACTTTTCGCACTTGTGTTAGTGTTGAAAAACCACTTTTCGCACTTGTGTTGGTGCAGGAAACAACTTTTGCACTTGTATTAGTGTGGAAAAAACACTTTTTGCACTTGTGATAGTGTTGAAAAACCACTTTTTGCACTTGTGTTAGTGTTGAAAAACCACTTTTCACACTTGTGTTGGTGCAGGAAACCACTTTTGCACTTGTATTAGTGTGGAAAAACCACTTTTCGCACTTGTGTTAGTGTTGAAAAACCACTTTTCGCACTTGTGTTAGTGTTGAAAAACCACTTTTCGCACTTGTGTTTGTGCAGGAAACCACTTTTGCACTTGTATTAGTGTGGAAAAAACACTTTTTGCACTTGTGATAGTGTTGAAAAACCACTTTTCGCACTTGTGTTAGTGTTGAAAAACCACTTTTCGCACTTGTGTTGGTGCAGGAAACCACTTTTGCACTTGTATTAGTGTGGAAAAACCACTTTTCGCACTTGTGTTAGTGTTGAAAAACCACTTTTCGCACTTGTGTTAGTGTTGAAAAACCACTTTTCGCACTTGTGTTGGTGCAGGAAACCACGTTTGCACTTGTATTAGTGTGGAAAAAACACTTTTTGCACTTGTGATAGTGTTGAAAAACCACTTTTCGCACTTGTGTTAGTGTTGAAAACCACTTTTCGCACTTGTGTTGGTGCAGGAAACCACTTTTGCACTTGTATTAGTGTGGAAAAAACACTTTTGCACTTGTGATAGTGTTGAAAAACCACTTTTCGCACTTGTGTTAGTGTTGAAAAACCACTTTTCGCACTTGTGTTGGTGCAGGAAACCACTTTTGCACTTGCATTAGTGTGGAAAAACCACTTTTCGCACTTGTGTTAGTATTCAAAAAACAACCTTTCGCACTTGTGTTAGTGTTGAAAAACCACTTTTCGCACTTGTGTTGGTGCAGGAAACCACGTTTGCACTTGTATTAGTGTGGAAAAAACACTTTTCGCACTTGTGTTGGTGCAGGAAACCACTTTTGCACTTGTATTTGTGTGGAAAAACACTTTTCGCACTTGTGTTAGTGTTGAAAAACCACTTTTCGCACTTGTGTTAGTGTTGAAAAACCACATTTCGCACTTGTGTTAGTGTTGAAAAACCACATTTCGCACTTGTGTTGGTGCAGGAAACCACTTTTGCACTTGTATTAGTGTGGAAAAAACACTTTTCGCACTTGTGTTGGTGCAGGAAACCACTTTTGCACTTGTATTTGTGTGGAAAAAACACTTTTCGCACTTGTGTTAGTGTTGAAAAACCACTTTTTGCACTTGTGTTAGTGTTGAAAAACCACATTTCGCACTTGTGTTGGTGCAGGAAACCACTTTTGCACTTGTATTAGTGTGGAAAAAACACTTTTTGCACTTGTGGTAGTGTTGAAAAACCACTTTTCGCACTTGTGTTAGTGTTGAAAAACCACTTTTCGCACTTGTGTTGGTGCAGGAAACCACTTTTGCACTTGTGTTAGTGTTGAAAAACCACTTTTCGCACTTGTGTTGGTGCAGGAAACCACGTTTGCACTTGTATTAGTGTGGAAAAAACACTTTTTGCACTTGTGATAGTGTTGAAAAACCACTTTTCGCACTTGTGTTAGTGTTGAAAAACCACTTTTCGCACTTCTGTTGGTGCAGGAAACCACTTTTGCACTTGTATTAGTGTGGAAAAAACACTTTTTGCACTTGTGATAGTGTTGAAAAACCACTTTTCGCACTTGTGTTTGTGTTGAAAAACCACTTTTCGCACTTGTGTTGGTGCAGGAAACCACTTTTGCACTTGTATTACTGTGGAAAAACCACTTTTCGCACTTGTGTTAGTGTTAAAAAACCACTTTTCGCACTTGTGTTAGTGTTGAAAAACCACTTTTCGCACTTGCGTTAGTGTTGAAAAACCACTGTTCGCACTTGTGTTAGTGTTGAAAAACCACTTTTCGCACTTGTGTTAGTATTGAAAAACCACTTTTCGCACTTGTGTTAGTGTTGAAAAACCACTTTTCGCACTTGTGTTAGTGTTGAAAAACCACTTTTCGCACTTGTGTTAGTGTTGAAAAACCACTTTTCGCACTTGTGTTAGTGTTGAAAAACCACTTTTCGCACTTGTGTTAGTGTTGAAAAACCACATTTCGCACTTGTGTTGGTGCAGGAAACCACTTTTGCACTTGTATTAGTGTGGAAAAACCGCTTTTCGCACTTGTGTTAGTGTTGAAAAACCACTTTTGCACTTGTATTAGTGTGGAAAAACCACTTTTCGCACTTGTGTTAGTGTTGAAAAACCACTTTTCGCACTTGTGTTAGTGTTGAAAAACCACTTTTCGCACTTGTGTTGGTGCAGGAAACAACTTTTGCACTTGTATTAGTGTGGAAAAAACACTTTTTGCACTTGTGGTAGTGTTGAAAAACCACTTTTTGCACTTGTGTTAGTGTTGAAAAACCACTTTTCACACTTGTGTTGGTGCAGGAAACCACTTTTGCACTTGTATTAGTGTGGAAAAACCACTTTTCGCACTTGTGTTAGTGTTGAAAAACCACTTTTCGCACTTGTGTTAGTGTTGAAAAACCACTTTTCGCACTTGTGTTTGTGCAGGAAACCACTTTTGCACTTGTATTAGTGTGGAAAAAACACTTTTTGCACTTGTGATAGTGTTGAAAAACCACTTTTCGCACTTGTGTTAGTGTTGAAAAACCACTTTTCGCACTTGTGTTGGTGCAGGAAACCACTTTTGCACTTGTATTAGTGTGGAAAAACCACTTTTCGCACTTGTGTTAGTGTTGAAAAACCACTTTTCGCACTTGTGTTAGTGTTGAAAAACCACTTTTCGCACTTGTGTTGGTGCAGGAAACCACGTTTGCACTTGTATTAGTGTGGAAAAAACACTTTTTGCACTTGTGATAGTGTTGAAAAACCACTTTTCGCACTTGTGTTAGTGTTGAAAAACCACTTTTCGCACTTGTGTTGGTGCAGGAAACCACTTTTGCACTTGTATTAGTGTGGAAAAAACACTTTTGCACTTGTGATAGTGTTGAAAAACCACTTTTCGCACTTGTGTTAGTGTTGAAAAACCACTTTTCGCACTTGTGTTGGTGCAGGAAACCACTTTTGCACTTGCATTCGTGTGGAAAAACCACTTTTCGCACTTGTGTTAGTATTCAAAAAACAACCTTTCGCACTTGTGTTAGTGTTGAAAAACCACTTTTCGCACTTGTGTTGGTGCAGGAAACCACGTTTGCACTTGTATTAGTGTGGAAAAAACACTTTTCGCACTTGTGTTGGTGCAGGAAACCACTTTTGCACTTGTATTTGTGTGGAAAAAACACTTTTCGCACTTGTGTTAGTGTTGAAAAACCACTTTTCGCACTTGTGTTAGTGTTGAAAAACCACTTTTGCACTTGTATTAGTGTGGAAAAACCACTTTTCGCACTTGTGTTAGTGTTGAAAAACCACTTTTCGCACTTGTGTTAGTGTTGAAAAACCACTTTTCGCACTTGTGTTGGTGCAGGAAACAACTTTTGCACTTGTATTAGTGTGGAAAAAACACTTTTTGCACTTGTGATAGTGTTGAAAAACCACTTTTTGCACTTGTGTTAGTGTTGAAAAACCACTTTTCACACTTGTGTTGGTGCAGGAAACCACTTTTGCACTTGTATTAGTGTGGAAAAACCACTTTTCACACTTGTGTTAGTGTTGAAAAACCACTTTTCGCACTTGTGTTAGTGTTGAAAAACCACTTTTCGCACTTGTGTTTGTGCAGGAAACCACTTTTGCACTTGTATTAGTGTGGAAAAAACACTTTTTGCACTTGTGATAGTGTTGAAAAACCACTTTTCGCACTTGTGTTAGTGTTGAAAAACCACTTTTCGCACTTGTGTTGGTGCAGGAAACCACTTTTGCACTTGTATTAGTGTGGAAAAACCACTTTTCGCACTTGTGTTAGTGTTGAAAAACCACTTTTCGCACTTGTGTTAGTGTTGAAAAACCACTTTTCGCACTTGTGTTGGTGCAGGAAACCACGTTTGCACTTGTATTAGTGTGGAAAAAACACTTTTTGCACTTGTGATAGTGTTGAAAAACCACTTTTCGCACTTGTGTTAGTGTTGAAAAACCACTTTTCGCACTTGTGTTGGTGCAGGAAACCACTTTTGCACTTGTATTAGTGTGGAAAAAACACTTTTGCACTTGTGATAGTGTTGAAAAACCACTTTTCGCACTTGTGTTAGTGTTGAAAAACCACTTTTCGCACTTGTGTTGGTGCAGGAAACCACTTTTGCACTTGCATTAGTGTGGAAAAACCACTTTTCGCACTTGTGTTAGTATTCAAAAAACAACCTTTCGCACTTGTGTTAGTGTTGAAAAACCACTTTTCGCACTTGTGTTGGTGCAGGAAACCACGTTTGCACTTGTATTAGTGTGGAAAAAACACTTTTCGCACTTGTGTTGGTGCAGGAAACCACTTTTGCACTTGTATTTGTGTGGAAAAAACACTTTTCGCACTTGTGTTAGTGTTGAAAAACCACTTTTCGCACTTGTGTTAGTGTTGAAAAACCACATTTCGCACTTGTGTTAGTGTTGAAAAACCACATTTCGCACTTGTGTTGGTGCAGGAAACCACTTTTGCACTTGTATTAGTGTGGAAAAAACACTTTTCGCACTTGTGTTGGTGCAGGAAACCACTTTTGCACTTGTATTTGTGTGGAAAAAACACTTTTCGCACTTGTGTTAGTGTTGAAAAACCACTTTTTGCACTTGTGTTAGTGTTGAAAAACCACATTTCGCACTTGTGTTGGTGCAGGAAACCACTTTTGCACTTGTATTAGTGTGGAAAAAACACTTTTTGCACTTGTGGTAGTGTTGAAAAACCACTTTTCGCACTTGTGTTAGTGTTGAAAAACCACTTTTCGCACTTGTGTTGGTGCAGGAAACCACTTTTGCACTTGTGTTAGTGTTGAAAAACCACTTTTCGCACTTGTGTCGGTGCAGGAAACCTTGTGGTGTGCACTTGTGGTGTGGAAAAAACACTTTTTGCACTTGTGATAGTGTTGAAAAACCACTTTTCGCACTTGTGTTAGTGTTGAAAAACCACTTTTCGCACTTGTGTTGGTGCAGGAAACCACTTTTGCCCTTGTATTAGTGTGGAAAAACCACTTTTCGCACTTGTGTTAGTGTTGAAAAACCACTTTTCGCACTTGTGTTAGTGTTGAAAAACCACTTTTCGCACTTGTGTTGGTGCAGGAAACCACTTTTGCACTTGTATTAGTGTGGGAAAAACACTTTTTGCACTTGTGATAGTGTTGAAAAACCGCTTTTCGCACTTGTGTTAGTGTTGAAAAACCACTTTTCGCACTTGTGTTATTGTTGAAAAACCACTTTTCGCACTTGTGTTAGTGTTGAAAAACCACTTTTCGCACTTCTGTTGGTGCAGGAAACCACTTTTGCACTTGTATTTGTGTGGAAAAAACACTTTTCGCACTTGTGTTAGTGTTGAAAAACCACTTTTCGCACTTGTGTTAGTGTTGAAAAACCACATTTCGCACTTGTGTTAGTGTTGAAAAACCACATTTCGCACTTGTGTTGGTGCAGGAAACCACTTTTGCACTTGTATTAGTGTGGGAAAAACACTTTTTGCACTTGTGATAGTGTTGAAAAACCGCTTTTCGCACTTGTGTTAGTGTTGAAAAACCACTTTTCGCACTTGTGTTATTGTTGAAAAACCACTTTTCGCACTTGTGTTAGTGTTGAAAAACCACTTTTCGCACTTCTGTTGGTGCAGGAAACCACTTTTGCACTTGTATTTGTGTGGAAAAAACACTTTTCGCACTTGTGTTAGTGTTGAAAAACCACTTTTCGCACTTGTGTTAGTGTTGAAAAACCACATTTCGCACTTGTGTTAGTGTTGAAAAACCACATTTCGCACTTGTGTTGGTGCAGGAAACCACTTTTGCACTTGTATTAGTGTGGAAAAAACACTTTTCGCACTTGTGTTGGTGCAGGAAACCACTTTTGCACTTGTATTTGTGTGGAAAAAACACTTTTCGCACTTGTGTTAGTGTTGAAAAACCACTTTTCGCACTTGTGTTAGTGTTGAAAAACCACATTTCGCACTTGTGTTGGTGCAGGAAACCACTTTTGCACTTGTATTAGTGTGGAAAAAACACTTTTTGCACTTGTGGTAGTGTTGAAAAACCACTTTTCGCACTTGTGTTAGTGTTGAAAAACCACTTTTCGCACTTGTGTTGGTGCAGGAAACCACTTTTGCACTTGTGTTAGTGTTGAAAAACCACTTTTCGCACTTGTGTTGGTGCAGGAAACCTTGTGGTGTGCACTTGTGGTGTGGAAAAAACACTTTTTGCACTTGTGATAGTGTTGAAAAACCGCTTTTCGCACTTGTGTTAGTGTTGAAAAACCACTTTTCGCACTTGTGTTATTGTTGAAAAACCACTTTTCGCACTTGTGTTAGTGTTGAAAAACCACTTTTCGCACTTCTGTTGGTGCAGGAAACCACTTTTGCACTTGTATTAGTATGGAAAAAACACTTTTCGCACTTGTGTTAGTGTTGAAAAACCACTTTTCGCACTTGTGATAGTGTTGAAAAACCACTTTTCGCACTTGTGTTAGTGTTGAAAAACCACTTTTCGCACTTGTGTTGGTGCAGGAAACCACTTTTGCACTTGTATTAGTGTGGAAAAACCACTTTTTGCACTTGTGTTAGTGTTGAAAAACCACTTTTTGCACTTGTGTTAGTGTTGAAAAACCACTTTTCGCACTTGTGTTGGTGCGGGAAACCACTTTTGCACTTGTATTAGTGTGGGAAAAACACTTTTTGCACTTGTGATAGTGTTGAAAAACCGCTTTTCGCACTTGTGTTAGTGTTGAAAAACCACTTTTCGCACTTGTGTTATTGTTGAAAAACCACTTTTCGCACTTGTGTTAGTGTTGAAAAACCACTTTTCGCACTTCTGTTGGTGCAGGAAACCACTTTTGCACTTGTATTAGTATGGAAAAAACACTTTTCGCACTTGTGTTAGTGTTGAAAAACCACTTTTCGCACTTGTGTTAGTGTTGAAAAACCACTTTTCGCACTTGTGTTGGTGCAGGAAACCACTTTTCCACTTGTATTAGTGTGGAAAAAACACTTTTTGCACTTGTGATAGTGTTGAAAAACCACTTTTCGCACTTGTGTTAGTGTTGAAAAAACACTTTTCGCACTTCTATTAGTGTGGAAAAACCACTTTTCGCACTTGTGTTAGTGTTGAAAAACCACTTTTCGCACTTGTGTTAGTGTTGAAAAACCACTTTTCGCACTCGTGTCAGTATTGAAACCACATTCCGCACTTGGGGCAGTGTTGAACAATCACTTTTCGCACTCCCGTTAAAGTTGAATAATCACTTTTCACACTTGTGTTAGTGTTGAAAACCACTTTCCCACTTGTGTTGGTGTTGTAAAACCACTTTCCCCACTTGTGTTAGTGTTGTAAAACCACCTTCCCCACTTGTGTTAGTGATGCAAAAGCACTTTCCACATTTGTGATAATGTTGCAAAACCATTTTGCGCACTTGTGTAGTTGTGGCAAAACCACCTTTCGCGCTCCTGTTAGTGTTGAAAACCACTTTCCACACTCGTGCTCGTTTTGAAAAACACTTTTCACACCTGTGTTAATGTTGAAAACACAACTTTTCGCACTCGCGTTCGTGTCAAAAAGCACTTGTCTCACTTGTGCCAGTGTTGAAAAACCATGTTCCGCACTTGTGTTTGTGTTGAAAAACCACTTTCCGCACTTGTGATGGCGTTGAAAACCACTTTCCACACATGCACTGGTGTTGCAAAACCACTTTCCACACATGTACTGGTGTTGCAAAACCACTTTCCACACACGTACTGTTGTTGCAAGTCCACTTTCCACACACGTTCCAGTGTTGCAAAACCACTTTCCACACACGTACTGGTGTTGCAAAACCACTTTCCACACTCGTACTGGAGTTGCAAAACCATTTTCCACACACATACTATTATTGCAAAACCACTTTCCACACACATACTAGTGTTACAAAAGCACTTTCCCCACATGCAATGGTGTTGCAAAACCACTTTTCGCACTTGTGTCAGTGTTGAAACCACAATCCGCACTCGGGGCCGAGTTGAATAATCACTTTTCGCACTCCCCTTCAAGTTGAACAATCACTTTTCACACTTGTGCTAGCGTTGAAACCCACATTCCACACATGCACTAGTGTTGCAAAACCACTTTCCACACATACACTCATGTTGCAAAACCACTTTTCGCAATCGTGTCAGTGTTTGAAATACCACTTTCCGCACTCGGGACAGTATTGAATATCACTTTTCGCACTTGTGCTGGCGTTGAAAACCACTTGTCACACCCCACTTCGTGTTGAAAAACACTTTTCACACTTGTGTTAATGTTGAAAAACCACTTTTCGCACTTGTGTTAGTGTTGAAAAACCACTTTTCACACTTGTGTTAGTGTTGAAAACCACTTTTCGCACTTGTGTTGGTGCAGGAAACCACTTTTGCACTTGTATTAGTGTGGAAAAACCACTTTTCGCACTTGTGTTAGTATTCAAAAAACAACCTTTCGCACTTGTGTTAGTGTTGAAAAACCATTTTTCGCACTTGTGTTGGTGCAGGAAACCACGTTTGCACTTGTATTAGTGTGGAAAAAACACTTTTTGCACCTGTGTTGGTGCAGGAAACCACTTTTGCACTTGTATTTGTGTGGAAAAAACACTTTTCGCACTTGTGTTAGTGTTGAAAAACCACTTTTCGCACTTGTGTTAGTGTTGAAAAACCACATTTCGCACTTGTGTTAGTGTTGAAAAACCACATTTCGCACTTGTGTTGGTGCAGGAAACCACTTTTGCACTTGTATTAGTGTGGAAAAAACACTTTTCGCACTTGTGTTGGTGCAGGAAACCACTTTTGCACTTGTATTTGTGTGGAAAAAACACTTTTCGCACTTGTGTTAGTGTTGAAAAACCACTTTTCGCACTTGTGTTAGTGTTGAAAAACCACATTTCGCACTTGTGTTGGTGCAGGAAACCACTTTTGCACTTGTATTAGTGTGGAAAAAACACTTTTTGCACTTGTGGTAGTGTTGAAAAACCACTTTTCGCACTTGTGTTAGTGTTGAAAAACCACTTTTCGCACTTGTGTTGGTGCAGGAAACCACTTTTGCACTTGTGTTAGTGTTGAAAAACCACTTTTCGCACTTGTGTTGGTGCAGGAAACCTTGTGGTGTGCACTTGTGGTGTGGAAAAAACACTTTTTGCACTTGTGATAGTGTTGAAAAACCACTTTTCGCACTTGTGTTGGTGCAGGAAACCACTTTTGCACTTGTATTAGTGTGGAAAAACCACTTTTCGCACTTGTGTTAGTATTCAAAAAACAACCTTTCGCACTTGTGTTAGTGTTGAAAAACCATTTTTCGCACTTGTGTTGGTGCAGGAAACCACGTTTGCACTTGTATTAGTGTGGAAAAAACACTTTTTGCACTTGTGTTGGTGCAGGAAACCACTTTTGCACTTGTATTTGTGTGGAAAAAACACTTTTCGCACTTGTGTTAGTGTTGAAAAACCACTTTTCGCACTTGTGTTAGTGTTGAAAAACCACATTTCGCACTTGTGTTAGTGTTGAAAAACCACATTTCGCACTTGTGTTGGTGCAGGAAACCACTTTTGCACTTGTATTAGTGTGGAAAAAACACTTTTCGCACTTGTGTTGGTGCAGGAAACCACTTTTGCACTTGTATTTGTGTGGAAAAAACACTTTTCGCACTTGTGTTAGTGTTGAAAAACCACTTTTCGCACTTGTGTTAGTGTTGAAAAACCACATTTCGCACTTGTGTTGGTGCAGGAAACCACTTTTGCACTTGTATTAGTGTGGAAAAACCACTTTTTGCACTTGTGGTAGTGTTGAAAAACCACTTTTCGCACTTGTGTTAGTGTTGAAAAACCACTTTTCGCACTTGTGTTGGTGCAGGAAACCACTTTTGCACTTGTATTAGTGTGGGAAAAACACTTTTTGCACTTGTGATAGTGTTGAAAAACCGCTTTTCGCACTTGTGTTAGTGTTGAAAAAGCACTTTTCGCACTTGTGTTATTGTTGAAAAACCACTTTTCGCACTTGTGTTAGTGTTGAAAAACCACTTTTCGCACTTCTGTTGGTGCAGGAAACCACTTTTGCACTTGCATTTGTGTGGAAAAAACACTTTTCGCACTTGTGTTAGTGTTGAAAAACCACTTTTCGCACTTGTGTTAGTGTTGAAAAACCACATTTCGCACTTGTGTTAGTGTTGAAAAACCACATTTCGCACTTGTGTTGGTGCAGGAAACCACTTTTGCACTTGTATTAGTGTGGAAAAAACACTTTTCGCACTTGTGTTGGTGCAGGAAACCACTTTTGCACTTGTATTTGTGTGGAAAAAACACTTTTCGCACTTGTGTTAGTGTTGAAAAACCACTTTTCGCACTTGTGTTAGTGTTGAAAAACCACATTTCGCACTTGTGTTGGTGCAGGAAACCACTTTTGCACTTGTATTAGTGTGGAAAAAACACTTTTTGCACTTGTGGTAGTGTTGGAAAACCACTTTTCGCACTTGTGTTAGTTTTGAAAAACCACTTTTCGCACTTGTGTTGCTGCGGGAAACCACTTTTGCACTTGTGTTAGTGTTGAAAAACCACTTTTCGCACTTGTGTTAGTGCAGGAAACGTTGTGGTGTGCACTTGTGGTGTGGAAAAAACACTTTTTGCACTTGTGATAGTGTTGAAAAACCACTTTTCGCACTTGTGTTAGTGTTGAAAAACCACTTTTCGCACTTGTTTTGGTGCAGGAAACCACTTTTGCACTTGTATTAGTGTGGAAAAACCACTTTTCGCACTTGTGTTAGTGTTGAAAAACCACTTTTCGCACTTGTGTTAGTGTTGAAAAACCACTTTTCGCACTTGTGTTGGTGCAGGAAACCACTTTTGCACTTGTATTAGTGTGGGAAAAACACTTTTTGCACTTGTGATAGTGTTGAAAAACCACTTTTCGCACTTGTGTTAGTGTTGAAAAACCACTTTTCGCACTTGTGTTATTGTTGAAAAACCACTTTTCGCACTTGTGTTAGTGTTGAAAAACCACTTTTCGCACTTCTGTTGGTGCAGGAAACCACTTTTGCACTTGTATTAGTGTGGAAAAAACACTTTTCGCACTTGTGTTAGTGTTGAAAAACCACTTTTCGCACTTGTGTTAGTGTTGAAAAACCACTTTTCGCACTTGTGTTGGTGCAGGAAACCACTTTTCCACTTGTATTAGTGTGGAAAAAACACTTTTTGCACTTGTGATAGTGTTGAAAAACCACTTTTCGCACTTGTGTTAGTGTTGAAAAACCACTTTTCGCACTTGTGTTGGTGCAGGAAACCACTTTTGCACTTGTATTAGTGTGGAAAAAACACTTTTGCACTTGTGATAGTGTTGAAAAACCACTTTTCGCACTTGTGTTAGTGTTGAAAAACCACTTTTCGCACTTGTGTTGGTGCAGGAAACCACTTTTGCACTTGCATTCGTGTGGAAAAACCACTTTTCGCACTTGTGTTAGTATTCAAAAAACAACCTTTCGCACTTGTGTTAGTGTTGAAAAACCACTTTTCGCACTTGTGTTGGTGCAGGAAACCACGTTTGCACTTGTATTAGTGTGGAAAAAACACTTTTCGCACTTGTGTTGGTGCAGGAAACCACTTTTGCACTTGTATTTGTGTGGAAAAAACACTTTTCGCACTTGTGTTAGTGTTGAAAAACCACTTTTCGCACTTGTGTTAGTGTTGAAAAACCACTTTTGCACTTGTATTAGTGTGGAAAAACCACTTTTCGCACTTGTGTTAGTGTTGAAAAACCACTTTTCGCACTTGTGTTAGTGTTGAAAAACCACTTTTCGCACTTGTGTTGGTGCAGGAAACAACTTTTGCACTTGTATTAGTGTGGAAAAAACACTTTTTGCACTTGTGATAGTGTTGAAAAACCACTTTTTGCACTTGTGTTAGTGTTGAAAAACCACTTTTCACACTTGTGTTGGTGCAGGAAACCACTTTTGCACTTGTATTAGTGTGGAAAAACCACTTTTCACACTTGTGTTAGTGTTGAAAAACCACTTTTCGCACTTGTGTTAGTGTTGAAAAACCACTTTTCGCACTTGTGTTTGTGCAGGAAACCACTTTTGCACTTGTATTAGTGTGGAAAAAACACTTTTTGCACTTGTGATAGTGTTGAAAAACCACTTTTCGCACTTGTGTTAGTGTTGAAAAATCACTTTTCGCACTTGTGTTGGTGCAGGAAACCACTTTTGCACTTGTATTAGTGTGGAAAAACCACTTTTCGCACTTGTGTTAGTGTTGAAAAACCACTTTTCGCACTTGTGTTAGTGTTGAAAAACCACTTTTCGCACTTGTGTTGGTGCAGGAAACCACGTTTGCACTTGTATTAGTGTGGAAAAAACACTTTTTGCACTTGTGATAGTGTTGAAAAACCACTTTTCGCACTTGTGTTAGTGTTGAAAAACCACTTTTCGCACTTGTGTTGGTGCAGGAAACCACTTTTGCACTTGTATTAGTGTGGAAAAAACACTTTTGCACTTGTGATAGTGTTGAAAAACCACTTTTCGCACTTGTGTTAGTGTTGAAAAACCACTTTTCGCACTTGTGTTGGTGCAGGAAACCACTTTTGCACTTGCATTAGTGTGGAAAAACCACTTTTCGCACTTGTGTTAGTATTCAAAAAACAACCTTTCGCACTTGTGTTAGTGTTGAAAAACCACTTTTCGCACTTGTGTTGGTGCAGGAAACCACGTTTGCACTTGTATTAGTGTGGAAAAAACACTTTTCGCACTTGTGTTGGTGCAGGAAACCACTTTTGCACTTGTATTTGTGTGGAAAAAACACTTTTCGCACTTGTGTTAGTGTTGAAAAACCACTTTTCGCACTTGTGTTAGTGTTGAAAAACCACATTTCGCACTTGTGTTAGTGTTGAAAAACCACATTTCGCACTTGTGTTGGTGCAGGAAACCACTTTTGCACTTGTATTAGTGTGGAAAAAACACTTTTCGCACTTGTGTTGGTGCAGGAAACCACTTTTGCACTTGTATTTGTGTGGAAAAAACACTTTTCGCACTTGTGTTAGTGTTGAAAAACCACTTTTTGCACTTGTGTTAGTGTTGAAAAACCACATTTCGCACTTGTGTTGGTGCAGGAAACCACTTTTGCACTTGTATTAGTGTGGAAAAAACACTTTTTGCACTTGTGGTAGTGTTGAAAAACCACTTTTCGCACTTGTGTTAGTGTTGAAAAACCACTTTTCGCACTTGTGTTGGTGCAGGAAACCACTTTTGCACTTGTGTTAGTGTTGAAAAACCACTTTTCGCACTTGTGTCGGTGCAGGAAACCTTGTGGTGTGCACTTGTGGTGTGGAAAAAACACTTTTTGCACTTGTGATAGTGTTGAAAAACCACTTTTCGCACTTGTGTTAGTGTTGAAAAACCACTTTTCGCACTTGTGTTGGTGCAGGAAACCACTTTTGCCCTTGTATTAGTGTGGAAAAACCACTTTTCGCACTTGTGTTAGTGTTGAAAAACCACTTTTCGCACTTGTGTTAGTGTTGAAAAACCACTTTTCGCACTTGTGTTGGTGCAGGAAACCACTTTTGCACTTGTATTAGTGTGGGAAAAACACTTTTTGCACTTGTGATAGTGTTGAAAAACCGCTTTTCGCACTTGTGTTAGTGTTGAAAAACCACTTTTCGCACTTGTGTTATTGTTGAAAAACCACTTTTCGCACTTGTGTTAGTGTTGAAAAACCACTTTTCGCACTTCTGTTGGTGCAGGAAACCACTTTTGCACTTGTATTTGTGTGGAAAAAACACTTTTCGCACTTGTGTTAGTGTTGAAAAACCACTTTTCGCACTTGTGTTAGTGTTGAAAAACCACATTTCGCACTTGTGTTAGTGTTGAAAAACCACATTTCGCACTTGTGTTGGTGCAGGAAACCACTTTTGCACTTGTATTAGTGTGGGAAAAACACTTTTTGCACTTGTGATAGTGTTGAAAAACCGCTTTTCGCACTTGTGTTAGTGTTGAAAAACCACTTTTCGCACTTGTGTTATTGTTGAAAAACCACTTTTCGCACTTGTGTTAGTGTTGAAAAACCACTTTTCGCACTTCTGTTGGTGCAGGAAACCACTTTTGCACTTGTATTTGTGTGGAAAAAACACTTTTCGCACTTGTGTTAGTGTTGAAAAACCACTTTTCGCACTTGTGTTAGTGTTGAAAAACCACATTTCGCACTTGTGTTAGTGTTGAAAAACCACATTTCGCACTTGTGTTGGTGCAGGAAACCACTTTTGCACTTGTATTAGTGTGGAAAAAACACTTTTCGCACTTGTGTTGGTGCAGGAAACCACTTTTGCACTTGTATTTGTGTGGAAAAAAACACTTTTCGCACTTGTGTTAGTGTTGAAAAACCACTTTTCGCACTTGTGTTAGTGTTGAAAAACCACATTTCGCACTTGTGTTGGTGCAGGAAACCACTTTTGCACTTGTATTAGTGTGGAAAAAACACTTTTTGCACTTGTGGTAGTGTTGAAAAACCACTTTTCGCACTTGTGTTAGTGTTGAAAAACCACTTTTCGCACTTGTGTTGGTGCAGGAAACCACTTTTGCACTTGTGTTAGTGTTGAAAAACCACTTTTCGCACTTGTGTTGGTGCAGGAAACCTTGTGGTGTGCACTTGTGGTGTGGAAAAAACACTTTTTGCACTTGTGATAGTGTTGAAAAACCGCTTTTCGCACTTGTGTTAGTGTTGAAAAACCACTTTTCGCACTTGTGTTATTGTTGAAAAACCACTTTTCGCACTTGTGTTAGTGTTGAAAAACCACTTTTCGCACTTCTGTTGGTGCAGGAAACCACTTTTCCACTTGTATTAGTATGGAAAAAACACTTTTCGCACTTGTGTTAGTGTTGAAAAACCACTTTTCGCACTTGTGATAGTGTTGAAAAACCACTTTTCGCACTTGTGTTAGTGTTGAAAAACCCACTTTTCGCACTTGTGTTGGTGCAGGAAACCACTTTTGCACTTGTATTAGTGTGGAAAACCACTTTTTGCACTTGTGTTAGTGTTGAAAAACCACTTTTTGCACTTGTGTTAGTGTTGAAAAACCACTTTTCGCACTTGTGTTGGTGCGGGAAACCACTTTTGCACTTGTATTAGTGTGGGAAAAACACTTTTTGCACTTGTGATAGTGTTGAAAAACCGCTTTTCGCACTTGTGTTAGTGTTGAAAAACCACTTTTCGCACTTGTGTTATTGTTGAAAAACCACTTTTCGCACTTGTGTTAGTGTTGAAAAACCTCTTTTCGCACTTCTGTTGGTGCAGGAAACCACTTTTGCACTTGTATTAGTATGGAAAAAACACTTTTCGCACTTGTGTTAGTGTTGAAAAACCACTTTTCGCACTTGTGTTAGTGTTGAAAAACCACTTTTCGCACTTGTGTTGGTGCAGGAAACCACTTTTCCACTTGTATTAGTGTGGAAAAAACACTTTTTGCACTTGTGATAGTGTTGAAAAACCACTTTTCGCACTTGTGTTAGTGTTGAAAAAACACTTTTCGCACTTCTATTAGTGTGGAAAAACCACTTTTCGCACTTGTGTTAGTGTTGAAAAACCACTTTTCGCACTTGTGTTAGTGTTGAAAAACCACTTTTCGCACTCGTGTCAGTATTGAAACCACATTCCGCACTTGGGGCAGTGTTGAACAATCACTTTTCGCACTCCCGTTAAAGTTGAATAATCACTTTTCACACTTGTGTTAGTGTTGAAAACCACTTTCCCACTTGTGTTGGTGTTGTAAAACCACTTTCCCCACTTGTGTTAGTGTTGTAAAACCACCTTCCCCACTTGTGTTAGTGATGCAAAAGCACTTTCCACATTTGTGATAATGTTGCAAAACCATTTTGCGCACTTGTGTAGTTGTGGCAAAACCACCTTTCGCGCTCCTGTTAGTGTTGAAAACCACTTTCCACACTCGTGCTCGTTTTGAAAAACACTTTTCACACCTGTGTTAATGTTGAAAACACAACTTTTCGCACTCGCGTTCGTGTCAAAAAGCACTTGTCTCACTTGTGCCAGTGTTGAAAAACCATGTTCCGCACTTGTGTTTGTGTTGAAAAACCACTTTCCGCACTTGTGATGGCGTTGAAAACCACTTTCCACACATGCACTGGTGTTGCAAAACCACTTTCCACACATGTACTGGTGTTGCAAAACCACTTTCCACACACATACTGTTGTTGCAAGTCCACTTTCCACACACGTTCCAGTGTTGCAAAACCACTTTCCACACACGTACTGGTGTTGCAAAACCACTTTCCACACTCGTACTGGAGTTGCAAAACCATTTTCCACACACATACTATTATTGCAAAACCACTTTCCACACACATACTAGTGTTACAAAAGCACTTTCCCCACATGCAATGGTGTTGCAAAACCACTTTTCGCACTTGTGTCAGTGTTGAAACCACAATCCGCACTCGGGGCCGAGTTGAATAATCACTTTTCGCACTCCCCTTCAAGTTGAACAATCACTTTTCACACTTGTGCTAGCGTTGAAACCCACATTCCACACATGCACTAGTGTTGCAAAACCACTTTCCACACATACACTCATGTTGCAAAACCACTTTTCGCAATCGTGTCAGTGTTTGAAATACCACTTTCCGCACTCGGGACAGTATTGAATATCACTTTTCGCACTTGTGCTGGCGTTGAAAACCACTTGTCACACCCCACTTCGTGTTGAAAAACACTTTTCACACTTGTGTTAATGTTGAAAAACCACTTTTCGCACTTGTGTTAGTGTTGAAAAACCACTTTTCACACTTGTGTTAGTGTTGAAAACCACTTTTCGCACTTGTGTTGGTGCAGGAAACCACTTTTGCACTTGTATTAGTGTGGAAAAACCACTTTTCGCACTTGTGTTAGTATTCAAAAAACAACCTTTCGCACTTGTGTTAGTGTTGAAAAACCATTTTTCGCACTTGTGTTGGTGCAGGAAACCACGTTTGCACTTGTATTAGTGTGGAAAAAACACTTTTTGCACCTGTGTTGGTGCAGGAAACCACTTTTGCACTTGTATTTGTGTGGAAAAAACACTTTTCGCACTTGTGTTAGTGTTGAAAAACCACTTTTCGCACTTGTGTTAGTGTTGAAAAACCACATTTCGCACTTGTGTTAGTGTTGAAAAACCACATTTCGCACTTGTGTTGGTGCAGGAAACCACTTTTGCACTTGTATTAGTGTGGAAAAAACACTTTTCGCACTTGTGTTGGTGCAGGAAACCACTTTTGCACTTGTATTTGTGTGGAAAAAACACTTTTCGCACTTGTGTTAGTGTTGAAAAACCACTTTTCGCACTTGTGTTAGTGTTGAAAAACCACATTTCGCACTTGTGTTGGTGCAGGAAACCACTTTTGCACTTGTATTAGTGTGGAAAAAACACTTTTTGCACTTGTGGTAGTGTTGAAAAACCACTTTTCGCACTTGTGTTAGTGTTGAAAAACCACTTTTCGCACTTGTGTTGGTGCAGGAAACCACTTTTGCACTTGTGTTAGTGTTGAAAAACCACTTTTCGCACTTGTGTTGGTGCAGGAAACCTTGTGGTGTGCACTTGTGGTGTGGAAAAAACACTTTTTGCACTTGTGATAGTGTTGAAAAACCACTTTTCGCACTTGTGTTGGTGCAGGAAACCACTTTTGCACTTGTATTAGTGTGGAAAAACCACTTTTCGCACTTGTGTTAGTATTCAAAAAACAACCTTTCGCACTTGTGTTAGTGTTGAAAAACCATTTTTCGCACTTGTGTTGGTGCAGGAAACCACGTTTGCACTTGTATTAGTGTGGAAAAAACACTTTTTGCACTTGTGTTGGTGCAGGAAACCACTTTTGCACTTGTATTTGTGTGGAAAAAACACTTTTCGCACTTGTGTTAGTGTTGAAAAACCACTTTTCGCACTTGTGTTAGTGTTGAAAAACCACATTTCGCACTTGTGTTAGTGTTGAAAAACCACATTTCGCACTTGTGTTGGTGCAGGAAACCACTTTTGCACTTGTATTAGTGTGGAAAAAACACTTTTCGCACTTGTGTTGGTGCAGGAAACCACTTTTGCACTTGTATTTGTGTGGAAAAAACACTTTTCGCACTTGTGTTAGTGTTGAAAAACCACTTTTCGCACTTGTGTTAGTGTTGAAAAACCACATTTCGCACTTGTGTTGGTGCAGGAAACCACTTTTGCACTTGTATTAGTGTGGAAAAACCACTTTTTGCACTTGTGGTAGTGTTGAAAAACCACTTTTCGCACTTGTGTTAGTGTTGAAAAACCACTTTTCGCACTTGTGTTGGTGCAGGAAACCACTTTTGCACTTGTATTAGTGTGGGAAAAACACTTTTTGCACTTGTGATAGTGTTGAAAAACCGCTTTTCGCACTTGTGTTAGTGTTGAAAAAGCACTTTTCGCACTTGTGTTATTGTTGAAAAACCACTTTTCGCACTTGTGTTAGTGTTGAAAAACCACTTTTCGCACTTCTGTTGGTGCAGGAAACCACTTTTGCACTTGCATTTGTGTGGAAAAAACACTTTTCGCACTTGTGTTAGTGTTGAAAAACCACTTTTCGCACTTGTGTTAGTGTTGAAAAACCACATTTCGCACTTGTGTTAGTGTTGAAAAACCACATTTCGCACTTGTGTTGGTGCAGGAAACCACTTTTGCACTTGTATTAGTGTGGAAAAAACACTTTTCGCACTTGTGTTGGTGCAGGAAACCACTTTTGCACTTGTATTTGTGTGGAAAAAACACTTTTCGCACTTGTGTTAGTGTTGAAAAACCACTTTTCGCACTTGTGTTAGTGTTGAAAAACCACATTTCGCACTTGTGTTGGTGCAGGAAACCACTTTTGCACTTGTATTAGTGTGGAAAAAACACTTTTTGCACTTGTGGTAGTGTTGGAAAACCACTTTTCGCACTTGTGTTAGTTTTGAAAAACCACTTTTCGCACTTGTGTTGCTGCGGGAAACCACTTTTGCACTTGTGTTAGTGTTGAAAAACCACTTTTCGCACTTGTGTTAGTGCAGGAAACGTTGTGGTGTGCACTTGTGGTGTGGAAAAAACACTTTTTGCACTTGTGATAGTGTTGAAAAACCACTTTTCGCACTTGTGTTAGTGTTGAAAAACCACTTTTCGCACTTGTTTTGGTGCAGGAAACCACTTTTGCACTTGTATTAGTGTGGAAAAACCACTTTTCGCACTTGTGTTAGTGTTGAAAAACCACTTTTCGCACTTGTGTTAGTATTGAAAAACCACTTTTCGCACTTGTGTTGGTGCAGGAAACCACTTTTGCACTTGTATTAGTGTGGGAAAAACACTTTTTGCACTTGTGATAGTGTTGAAAAACCACTTTTCGCACTTGTGTTAGTGTTGAAAAACCACTTTTCGCACTTGTGTTATTGTTGAAAAACCACTTTTCGCACTTGTGTTAGTGTTGAAAAACCACTTTTCGCACTTCTGTTGGTGCAGGAAACCACTTTTGCACTTGTATTAGTGTGGAAAAAACACTTTTCGCACTTGTGTTAGTGTTGAAAAACCACTTTTCGCACTTGTGTTAGTGTTGAAAAACCACTTTTCGCACTTGTGTTGGTGCAGGAAACCACTTTTCCACTTGTATTAGTGTGGAAAAAACACTTTTTGCACTTGTGATAGTGTTGAAAAACCACTTTTCGCACTTGTGTTAGTGTTGAAAAAACACTTTTCACACTTGTATTAGTGTGGAAAAACTACTTTTCGCACTTGTGTTAGTGTTGAAAAACCACTTTTCGCACTTGTGTTAGTGTTGAAAAACCACTTTTCGCACTCGTGTCAGTATTGAAACCACATTCCGCACTTGGGGCAGTGTTGAACAATCACTTTTCGCACTCCCGTTAAAGTTGAATAATCACTTTTCACACTTGTGTTAGTGTTGAAAACCACTTTCCCACTTGTGTTGGTGTTGTAAAACCACTTTCCCCACTTGTGTTAGTGTTGTAAAACCACCTTCCCCACTTGTGTTAGTGATGCAAAAGCACTTTCCACATTTGTGATAATGTTGCAAAACCATTTTGCGCACTTGTGTTGTTGTGGCAAAACCACCTTTCGCGCTCCTGTTAGTGTTGAAAACCACTTTCCACACTCGTGCTCGTTTTGAAAAACACTTTTCACACCTGTGTTAATGTTGAAAACACAACTTTTCACACTCGCGTTCGTGTCAAAAAGCACTTGTCTCACTTGTGCCAGTGTTGAAAAACCATGTTCCGCACTTGTGTTTGTGTTGAAAAACCACTTTCCGCACTTGTGATGGCGTTGAAAACCACTTCCCACACATGCACTGGTGCTGCAAAACCACTTTCCACACATGTACTGGTGTTGCAAAACCACTTTCCACACACGTACTGTTGTTGCAAGTCCACTTTCCACACACGTTCCAGTGTTGCAAAACCACTTTCCACACACGTACTGGTGTTGCAAAACCACTTTCCACACTCGTACTGGAGTTGCAAAACCATTTTCCACACACATACTATTATTGCAAAACCACTTTCCACACACGTACTAGTGTTACAAAAGCACTTTCCCCACATGCAATGGTGTTGCAAAACCACTTTTCGCACTTGTGTCAGTGTTGAAACCACAATCCGCACTCGGGGCCGAGTTGAATAATCACTTTTCGCACTCCCCTTCAAGTTGAACAATCACTTTTCACACTTGTGCTAGCGTTGAAACCCACATTCCACACATGCACTAGTGTTGCAAAACCACTTTCCACACATGCACTCATGTTGCAAAACCACTTTTCGCAATCGTGTCAGTGTTTGAAATACCACTTTCCGCACTCGGGACAGTATTGAATATCACTTTTCGCACTTGTGCTGGCGTTGAAAACCACTTGTCACACCCCACTTCGTGTTGAAAAACCACTTTTCGCCCTCGTGCTAGTGTTGAAAAACACTTTTCACACTTGTGTTAATGTTGAAAAACCACTTTTCGCACTTGTGTTAGTGTTGAAAAACCACTTTTCACACTTGTGTTAGTGTTGAAAAACCACTTTTCGCACTTGTGTTGGTGCAGGAAACCACTTTTGCACTTGTATTAGTGTGGAAAAACCACTTTTCGCACTTGTGTTAGTGTTGAAAAAAAAACTTTTCGCACTTGTGTTAGTGTTGAAAAACCACTTTTCGCACTTGTGTTAGTGTTGAAAAACCACTTTTCGCACTTGTGTTGGTGCAGGAAACCTTGTGGTGTGCACTTGTGGTGTGGAAAAAACACTTTTTGCACTTGTGATAGTGTTGAAAAACCACTTTTCGCACTTGCGTTAGTGTTGAAAAACCACTTTTCGCACTTGTGTTGGTGCAGGAAACCACTTTTGCACTTGTATTAGTGTGGAAAAACCACTTTTCGCACTTGTGTTAGTGTTGAAAAACCACTTTTCGCACTTGTGTTAGTGTTGAAAACCACTTTTCGCACTTGTGTTGGTGCAGGAAACCACTTTTGCACTTGTATTAGTGTGGGAAAAACACTTTTTGCACTTGTGATAGTGTTGAAAAACCGCTTTTCGCACTTGTGTTAGTGTTGAAAAACCACTTTTCGCACTTGTGTTATTGTTGAAAAACCACTTTTCGCACTTGTGTTAGTGTTGAAAAACCACTTTTCGCACTTCTGTTGGTGCAGGAAACCACTTTTGCACTTGTATTAGTGTGGAAAAAACACTTTTCGCACTTGTGTTAGTGTTGAAAAACCACTTTTCGCACTTGTGTTATTGTTGAAAAACCACTTTTCGCACTTGTGTTAGTGTTGAAAAACCACTTTTCGCACTTCTGTTGGTGCAGGAAACCACTTTTGCACTTGCATTTGTGTGGAAAAAACACTTTCGCACTTGTGTTAGTGTTGAAAAACCACTTTTCGCACTTGTGTTAGTGTTGAAAAACCACATTTCGCACTTGTGTTAGTGTTGAAAAACCACATTTCGCACTTGTGTTGGTGCAGGAAACCACTTTTGCACTTGTATTAGTGTGGAAAAAACACTTTTCGCACTTGTGTTGGTGCAGGAAACCACTTTTGCACTTGTATTTGTGTGGAAAAAACACTTTTCGCACTTGTGTTAGTGTTGAAAAACCACTTTTCGCACTTGTGTTAGTGTTGAAAAACCACATTTCGCACTTGTGTTGGTGCAGGAAACCACTTTTGCACTTGTATTAGTGTGGAAAAAACACTTTTTGCACTTGTGGTAGTGTTGGAAAACCACTTTTCGCACTTGTGTTAGTTTTGAAAAACCACTTTTCGCACTTGTGTTGCTGCGGGAAACCACTTTTGCACTTGTGTTAGTGTTGAAAAACCACTTTTCGCACTTGTGTTAGTGCAGGAAACGTTGTGGTGTGCACTTGTGGTGTGGAAAAAACACTTTTTGCACTTGTGATAGTGTTGAAAAACCACTTTTCGCACTTGTGTTAGTGTTGAAAAACCACTTTTCGCACTTGTTTTGGTGCAGGAAACCACTTTTGCACTTGTATTAGTGTGGAAAAACCACTTTTCGCACTTGTGTTAGTGTTGAAAAACCACTTTTCGCACTTGTGTTAGTGTTGAAAAACCACTTTTCGCACTTGTGTTGGTGCAGGAAACCACTTTTGCACTTGTATTAGTGTGGGAAAAACACTTTTTGCACTTGTGATAGTGTTGAAAAACCACTTTTCGCACTTGTGTTAGTGTTGAAAAACCACTTTTCGCACTTGTGTTATTGTTGAAAAACCACTTTTCGCACTTGTGTTAGTGTTGAAAAACCACTTTTCGCACTTCTGTTGGTGCAGGAAACCACTTTTGCACTTGTATTAGTGTGGAAAAAACACTTTTCGCACTTGTGTTAGTGTTGAAAAACCACTTTTCGCACTTGTGTTAGTGTTGAAAAACCACTTTTCGCACTTGTGTTGGTGCAGGAAACCACTTTTCCACTTGTATTAGTGTGGAAAAAACACTTTTTGCACTTGTGATAGTGTTGAAAAACCACTTTTCGCACTTGTGTTAGTGTTGAAAAAACACTTTTCACACTTGTATTAGTGTGGAAAAACTACTTTTCGCACTTGTGTTAGTGTTGAAAAACCACTTTTCGCACTTGTGTTAGTGTTGAAAAACCACTTTTCGCACTCGTGTCAGTATTGAAACCACATTCCGCACTTGGGGCAGTGTTGAACAATCACTTTTCGCACTCCCGTTAAAGTTGAATAATCACTTTTCACACTTGTGTTAGTGTTGAAAACCACTTTCCCACTTGTGTTGGTGTTGTAAAACCACTTTCCCCACTTGTGTTAGTGTTGTAAAACCACCTTCCCCACTTGTGTTAGTGATGCAAAAGCACTTTCCACATTTGTGATAATGTTGCAAAACCATTTTGCGCACTTGTGTTGTTGTGGCAAAACCACCTTTCGCGCTCCTGTTAGTGTTGAAAACCACTTTCCACACTCGTGCTCGTTTTGAAAAACACTTTTCACACCTGTGTTAATGTTGAAAACACAACTTTTCACACTCGCGTTCGTGTCAAAAAGCACTTGTCTCACTTGTGCCAGTGTTGAAAAACCATGTTCCGCACTTGTGTTTGTGTTGAAAAACCACTTTCCGCACTTGTGATGGCGTTGAAAACCACTTCCCACACATGCACTGGTGCTGCAAAACCACTTTCCACACATGTACTGGTGTTGCAAAACCACTTTCCACACACGTACTGTTGTTGCAAGTCTACTTTCCACACACGTTCCAGTGTTGCAAAACCACTTTCCACACACGTACTGGTGTTGCAAAACCACTTTCCACACTCGTACTGGAGTTGCAAAACCATTTTCCACACACATACTATTATTGCAAAACCACTTTCCACACACGTACTAGTGTTACAAAAGCACTTTCCCCACATGCAATGGTGTTGCAAAACCACTTTTCGCACTTGTGTCAGTGTTGAAACCACAATCCGCACTCGGGGCCGAGTTGAATAATCACTTTTCGCACTCCCCTTCAAGTTGAACAATCACTTTTCACACTTGTGCTAGCGTTGAAACCCACATTCCACACATGCACTAGTGTTGCAAAACCACTTTCCACACATGCACTCATGTTGCAAAACCACTTTTCGCAATCGTGTCAGTGTTTGAAATACCACTTTCCGCACTCGGGACAGTATTGAATATCACTTTTCGCACTTGTGCTGGCGTTGAAAACCACTTGTCACACCCCACTTCGTGTTGAAAAACCACTTTTCGCCCTCGTGCTAGTGTTGAAAAACACTTTTCACACTTGTGTTAATGTTGAAAAACCACTTTTCGCACTTGTGTTAGTGTTGAAAAACCACTTTTCACACTTGTGTTAGTGTTGAAAAACCACTTTTCGCACTTGTGTTGGTGCAGGAAACCACTTTTGCACTTGTATTAGTGTGGAAAAACCACTTTTCGCACTTGTGTTAGTGTTGAAAAAAAAACTTTTCGCACTTGTGTTAGTGTTGAAAACCACTTTTCGCACTTGTGTTAGTGTTGAAAAACCACTTTTCGCACTTGTGTTGGTGCAGGAAACCTTGTGGTGTGCACTTGTGGTGTGGAAAAAACACTTTTTGCACTTGTGATAGTGTTGAAAAACCACTTTTCGCACTTGCGTTAGTGTTGAAAAACCACTTTTCGCACTTGTGTTGGTGCAGGAAACCACTTTTGCACTTGTATTAGTGTGGAAAAACCACTTTTCGCACTTGTGTTAGTGTTGAAAAACCACTTTTCGCACTTGTGTTAGTGTTGAAAAACCACTTTTCGCACTTGTGTTGGTGCAGGAAACCACTTTTGCACTTGTATTAGTGTGGGAAAAACACTTTTTGCACTTGTGATAGTGTTGAAAAACCGCTTTTCGCACTTGTGTTAGTGTTGAAAAACCACTTTTCGCACTTGTGTTATTGTTGAAAAACCACTTTTCGCACTTGTGTTAGTGTTGAAAAACCACTTTTCGCACTTCTGTTGGTGCAGGAAACCACTTTTGCACTTGTATTAGTGTGGAAAAAACACTTTTCGCACTTGTGTTAGTGTTGAAAAACCACTTTTCGCACTTGTGTTATTGTTGAAAAACCACTTTTCGCACTTGTGTTAGTGTTGAAAAACCACTTTTCGCACTTCTGTTGGTGCAGGAAACCACTTTTGCACTTGCATTTGTGTGGAAAAAACACTTTTCGCACTTGTGTTAGTGTTGAAAAACCACTTTTCGCACTTGTGTTAGTGTTGAAAAACCACATTTCGCACTTGTGTTAGTGTTGAAAAACCACATTTCGCACTTGTGTTGGTGCAGGAAACCACTTTTGCACTTGTATTAGTGTGGAAAAAACACTTTTCGCACTTGTGTTGGTGCAGGAAACCACTTTTGCACTTGTATTTGTGTGGAAAAAACACTTTTCGCACTTGTGTTAGTGTTGAAAAACCACTTTTCGCACTTGTGTTAGTGTTGAAAAACCACATTTCGCACTTGTGTTGGTGCAGGAAACCACTTTTGCACTTGTATTAGTGTGGAAAAAACACTTTTTGCACTTGTGGTAGTGTTGGAAAACCACTTTTCGCACTTGTGTTAGTTTTGAAAAACCACTTTTCGCACTTGTGTTGCTGCGGGAAACCACTTTTGCACTTGTGTTAGTGTTGAAAAACCACTTTTCGCACTTGTGTTAGTGCAGGAAACGTTGTGGTGTGCACTTGTGGTGTGGAAAAAACACTTTTTGCACTTGTGATAGTGTTGAAAAACCACTTTTCGCACTTGTGTTAGTGTTGAAAAACCACTTTTCGCACTTGTTTTGGTGCAGGAAACCACTTTTGCACTTGTATTAGTGTGGAAAAACCACTTTTCGCACTTGTGTTAGTGTTGAAAAACCACTTTTCGCACTTGTGTTAGTGTTGAAAAACCACTTTTCGCACTTGTGTTGGTGCAGGAAACCACTTTTGCACTTGTATTAGTGTGGGAAAAACACTTTTTGCACTTGTGATAGTGTTGAAAAACCACTTTTCGCACTTGTGTTAGTGTTGAAAAACCACTTTTCGCACTTGTGTTATTGTTGAAAAACCACTTTTCGCACTTGTGTTAGTGTTGAAAAACCACTTTTCGCACTTCTGTTGGTGCAGGAAACCACTTTTGCACTTGTATTAGTGTGGAAAAAACACTTTTCGCACTTGTGTTAGTGTTGAAAAACCACTTTTCGCACTTGTGTTAGTGTTGAAAACCCACTTTTCGCACTTGTGTTGGTGCAGGAAACCACTTTTCCACTTGTATTAGTGTGGAAAAAACACTTTTTGCACTTGTGATAGTGTTGAAAAACCACTTTTCGCACTTGTGTTAGTGTTGAAAAAACACTTTTCACACTTGTATTAGTGTGGAAAAACTACTTTTCGCACTTGTGTTAGTGTTGAAAAACCACTTTTCGCACTTGTGTTAGTGTTGAAAAACCACTTTTCGCACTCGTGTCAGTATTGAAACCACATTCCGCACTTGGGGCAGTGTTGAACAATCACTTTTCGCACTCCCGTTAAAGTTGAATAATCACTTTTCACACTTGTGTTAGTGTTGAAAACCACTTTCCCACTTGTGTTGGTGTTGTAAAACCACTTTCCCCACTTGTGTTAGTGTTGTAAAACCACCTTCCCCACTTGTGTTAGTGATGCAAAAGCACTTTCCACATTTGTGATAATGTTGCAAAACCATTTTGCGCACTTGTGTTGTTGTGGCAAAACCACCTTTCGCGCTCCTGTTAGTGTTGAAAACCACTTTCCACACTCGTGCTCGTTTTGAAAAACACTTTTCACACCTGTGTTAATGTTGAAAACACAACTTTTCACACTCGCGTTCGTGTCAAAAAGCACTTGTCTCACTTGTGCCAGTGTTGAAAAACCATGTTCCGCACTTGTGTTTGTGTTGAAAAACCACTTTCCGCACTTGTGATGGCGTTGAAAACCACTTCCCACACATGCACTGGTGCTGCAAAACCACTTTCCACACATGTACTGGTGTTGCAAAACCACTTTCCACACACGTACTGTTGTTGCAAGTCCACTTTCCACACACGTTCCAGTGTTGCAAAACCACTTTCCACACACGTACTGGTGTTGCAAAACCACTTTCCACACTCGTACTGGAGTTGCAAAACCATTTTCCACACACATACTATTATTGCAAAACCACTTTCCACACACGTACTAGTGTTACAAAAGCACTTTCCCCACATGCAATGGTGTTGCAAAACCACTTTTCGCACTTGTGTCAGTGTTGAAACCACAATCCGCACTCGGGGCCGAGTTGAATAATCACTTTTCGCACTCCCCTTCAAGTTGAACAATCACTTTTCACACTTGTGCTAGCGTTGAAACCCACATTCCACACATGCACTAGTGTTGCAAAACCACTTTCCACACATGCACTCATGTTGCAAAACCACTTTTCGCAATCGTGTCAGTGTTTGAAATACCACTTTCCGCACTCGGGACAGTATTGAATATCACTTTTCGCACTTGTGCTGGCGTTGAAAACCACTTGTCACACCCCACTTCGTGTTGAAAAACCACTTTTCGCCCTCGTGCTAGTGTTGAAAAACACTTTTCACACTTGTGTTAATGTTGAAAAACCACTTTTCGCACTTGTGTTAGTGTTGAAAAACCACTTTTCACACTTGTGTTAGTGTTGAAAAACCACTTTTCGCACTTGTGTTGGTGCAGGAAACCACTTTTGCACTTGTATTAGTGTGGAAAAACCACTTTTCGCACTTGTGTTAGTGTTGAAAAAAAAACTTTTCGCACTTGTGTTAGTGTTGAAAAACCACTTTTCGCACTTGTGTTAGTGTTGAAAAACCACTTTTCGCACTTGTGTTGGTGCAGGAAACCTTGTGGTGTGCACTTGTGGTGTGGAAAAAACACTTTTTGCACTTGTGATAGTGTTGAAAAACCACTTTTCGCACTTGCGTTAGTGTTGAAAAACCACTTTTCGCACTTGTGTTGGTGCAGGAAACCACTTTTGCACTTGTATTAGTGTGGAAAAACCACTTTTCGCACTTGTGTTAGTGTTGAAAAACCACTTTTCGCACTTGTGTTAGTGTTGAAAAACCACTTTTCGCACTTGTGTTGGTGCAGGAAACCACTTTTGCACTTGTATTAGTGTGGGAAAAACACTTTTTGCACTTGTGATAGTGTTGAAAAACCGCTTTTCGCACTTGTGTTAGTGTTGAAAAACCACTTTTCGCACTTGTGTTATTGTTGAAAAACCACTTTTCGCACTTGTGTTAGTGTTGAAAAACCACTTTTCGCACTTCTGTTGGTGCAGGAAACCACTTTTGCACTTGTATTAGTGTGGAAAAAACACTTTTCGCACTTGTGTTAGTGTTGAAAAACCACTTTTCGCACTTGTGTTAGTGTTGAAAAACCACTTTTCGCACTTGTGTTGGTGCAGGAAACCACTTTTCCACTTGTATTAGTGTGGAAAAAACACTTTTTGCACTTGTGATAGTGTTGAAAAACCACTTTTCGCACTTGTGTTAGTGTTGAAAAAACACTTTTCGCACTTGTATTAGTGTGGAAAAACCACTTTTCGCACTTGTGTTAGTGTTGAAAAACCACTTTTTGCCCTCGTGCTAGTGTTGAAAAACACTTTTCACACTTGTGTTAATGTTGAAAAACCACTTTTTGCACTTGTGATAGTGTTGAAAAACCACTTTTCGCACTTGTGTTAGTGTTGAAAAACCACTTTTCACACTTGTGTTGGTGCAGGAAACCACTTTTGCACTTGTATTAGTGTGGAAAAACCACTTTTCGCACTTGTGTTGGTGCAGGAAACCACTTTTGCACTTGTATTAGTGTGGAAAAAACACTTTTTGCACTTGTGTTAGTGTTGAAAAACCACATTTCGCACTTGTGTTGGTGCAGGAAACCACTTTTGCACTTGTATTAGTGTGGAAAAAACACTTTTTGCACTTGTGGTAGTGTTGAAAAACCACTTTTCGCACTTGTGTTAGTGTTGAAAAACCACTTTTCGCACTTGTGTTGGTGCAGGAAACCACTTTTGCACTTGTATTAGTGTGGAAAAACCACTTTTCGCACTTGTGTTAGTGTTGAAAAACCACTTTTCGCACTTGTATTAGTGTGGAAAAAACACTTTTTGCACTTGTGATAGTGTTGAAAAACCACTTTTGCACTTGTATTAGTGTGGAAAAAACACTTTTTGCACTTGTGATAGTGTTGAAAAACCACTTTTCGCACTTGTGTTAGTGTTGAAAAACCACTTTTCGCACTTGTGTTGGTGCAGGAAACCACTTTTGCACTTGTATTAGTGTGGAAAAAACACTTTTGCACTTGTGATAGTGTTGAAAAACCACTTTTCGCACTTGTGTTAGTGTTGAAAAACCACTTTTCGCACTTGTGTTGGTGCAAGAAACCACTTTTGCACTTGCATTAGTGTGGAAAAAACACTTTTTGCACTTGTGTTGGTGCAGGAAACCACTTTTGCACTTGTATTTGTGTGGAAAAAACACTTTTCGCACTTGTGTTAGTGTTGAAAAACCACTTTTCGCACTTGTGTTAGTGTTGAAAAACCACATTTCGCACTTGTGTTAGTGTTGAAAAACCACATTTCACACTTGTGTTGGTGCAGGAAACCACTTTTGCACTTGTATTAGTGTGGAAAAAACACTTTTCGCACTTGTGTTGGTGCAGGAAACCACTTTTGCACTTGTATTTGTGTGGAAAAAACACTTTTCGCACTTGTGTTAGTGTTGAAAAACCACTTTTCGCACTTGCGTTAGTGTTGAAAAACCACATTTCGCACTTGTGTTGGTGCAGGAAACCACTTTTGCACTTGTATTAGTGTGGAAAAAACACTTTTTGCACTTGTGGTAGTGTTGAAAAACCACTTTTCGCACTTGTGTTAGTGTTGAAAAACCACTTTTCGCACTTGTGTTGGTGCAGGAAACCACTTTTGCACTTGTGTTAGTGTTGAAAAACCACTTTTCGCACTTGTGTCGGTGCAGGAAACCTTGTGGTGTGCACTTGTGGTGTGGAAAAAACACTTTTTGCACTTGTGATAGTGTTGAAAAACCACTTTTCGCACTTGTGTTAGTGTTGAAAAACCACTTTTCGCACTTGTGTTGGTGCAGGAAACCACTTTTGCACTTGTATTAGTGTGGAAAAACCACTTTTCGCACTTGTGTTAGTGTTGAAAAACCACTTTTCGCACTTGTGTTAGTGTTGAAAAACCACTTTTCGCACTTGTGTTGGTGCAGGAAACCACTTTTGCACTTGTATTAGTGTGGAAAAAACACTTTTTGCACTTGTGATAGTGTTGAAAAACCACTTTTCGCACTTGTGTTAGTGTTGAAAAAACACTTTTCGCACTTGTGTTGGTGCAGGAAACCATTTTTGCACTTGTATTAGTGTGGAAAAACCACTTTTCGCACTTGTGTTAGTGTTGAAAAACCAGTTTTCGCACTTGTGTTAGTGTTGAAAAACCACTTTCGCACTTGTGTTGGTGCAGGAAACAACTTTTGCACTTGTATTCGTGTGGAAAAAACACTTTTTGCACTTGTGATAGTGTTGAAAAACCACTTTTCGCACTTGTGTTAGTGTTGAAAAACCACTTTTCACACTTGTGTTGGTGCAGGAAACCACTTTTGCACTTGTATTAGTGTGGAAAAACCACTTTTCGCACTTGTGTTGGTGCAGGAAACCACTTTTGCACTTGTATTAGTGTAGAAAAAACACTTTTTGCACTTGTGTTAGTGTTGAAAAACCACATTTCGCACTTGTGTTGGTGCAGGAAACCACTTTTGCACTTGTATTAGTGTGGAAAAAACACTTTTTGCACTTGTGGTAGTGTTGAAAAACCACTTTTCGCACTTGTGTTAGTGTTGAAAAACCACTTTTCGCACTTGTGTTGGTGCAGGAAACCACTTTTGCACTTGTATTAGTGTGGAAAAACCACTTTTCGCACTTGTGTTAGTGTTGAAAAACCACTTTTTGCACTTGTGTTAGTGTTGAAAAACCACTTTTCGCACTTGTGTTGGTGCAGGAAACCACTTTTGCACTTGTATTAGTGTGGAAAAAAACACTTTTTGCACTTGTGATAGCGTTGAAAAACCACTTTTCGCACTTGTGTTAGTGTTGAAAAACCACTTTTCGCACTGGTGTTGGTGCAGGAAACCACTTTTGCACTTGTGTTAGTGTTGTAAAACCACTTTTCGCACTTGTGTTGGTGCAGGAAACCACTTTTGCACTTGTATTAGTGTTGAAAAACCACGTTTCGCAATTGTGTTAGTGTTGAATAACCACTTTTCGCACTTGTGTTGGTGCAGGAAACCACTTTTGCACTTGTATTAGTGTGGAAAAAACACTTTTTGCACTTGTGATAGTGTTGAAAAACCACTTTTCGCACTTGTGTTAGTGTTGAAAAACCACTTTTCGCACTTGTGTTGGTGCAGGAAACCACTTTTGCACTTGTATTAGTGTGGAAAAAACACTTTTTGCACTTGTAATAGTGTTGAAAAACCACTTTTCGCACTTGTGTTTGTGTTGAAAAACCACTTTTCGCACTTGTGTTGGTGCAGGAAACCACTTTTGCACTTGTATTAGTGTGGAAAAAACACTTTTTGCACTTGTGATAGTGTTGAAAAACCACTTTTCGCACTTGTGTTAGTGTTGAAAAACCACTTTTCGAACTTGTGTTGGTGCAAGAAACCACTTTTGCACTTGTATTAGTGTGGAAAAATTACTTTTCGCACTTGTGTTAGTGTTGAAAAACCACATTTCGCAATTGTGTTAGTGTTGAAAAACCACTTTTCGCAATTGTGTTGGTGCAGGAAACCACTTTTGCACTTGTATTAGTGTGGAAAAAACACTTTTTGCACTTGTGACAGTGTTGAAAAACCACTTTTCGCACTTGTGTTAGTGTTGAAAAACCACTTTTCGCACTTGTGTTGGTGCAGGAAACCACTTTTGCACTTGTATTAGTGTGGAAAAACCACTTTTCGCACTTGTGTTAGTGTTGAAAAACCACTTTTCGCACTTGTGTTAGTGTTGAAAAACCACCTTTCGCACTTGTGTTGGTGCAGGAAACCACTTTTGCACTTGTATTAGTGTGGGAAAAACACTTTTTGCACTTGTGATAGTGTTGAAAAACCACTTTTCGCACATGTGTTAGTGTTGAAAAACCACTTTTCGCACTTGTGTTGGTGCAGGAAACCACTTTTGCACTTGTATTAGTGTGGAAAAACCACATCGCACTTGTGTTAGTGTTGAAAAACCACTTTTCGCACTTGTGTTAGTGTTGAAAAACCACTTTTCGCACTTGTGTTAGTGTTGTAAAACCACTTTTCGCACTTGTGTTGGTGCAGGAAACCACTTTTGCACTTGTATTAGTGTGGAAAAAACACTTTTCGCACTTGTGTTAGTGTTGAAAAACCACTTTTCGCACTTGTGTTAGTGTTGAAAAACCACTTTTCGCACTTGTGTTGGTGCAGGAAACCACTTTTCCACTTGTATTAGTGTGGAAAAAACACTTTTTGCACTTGTGATAGTGTTGAAAAACCACTTTTCGCACTTGTGTTAGTGTTGAAAAAACACTTTTCGCACTTGTGTTGGTGCAGGAAACCACTTTTGCACTTGTATTAGTGTGGAAAAACCACTTTTCGCACTTGTGTTAGTGTTGAAAAACCAGTTTTCGCACTTGTGTTAGTGTTGAAAAACCACTTTTCGCACTCGTGTCAGTATTGAAACCACATTCCGCACTTGGGGCAGTGTTGAACAATCACTTTTCGCACTCCCGTTAAAGTTGAATAATCACTTTTCACACTTGTGTTAGTGTTGAAAACCACTTTCCCACTTGTGTTGGTGTTGTAAAACCACTTTCCCCACTTGTGTTAGTGTTGTAAAACCACCTTCCCCACTTGTGTTAGTGATGCAAAAGCACTTTCCACATTTGTGATAATGTTGCAAAACCATTTTGCGCACTTGTGTTGTTGTGGCAAAACCACCTTTCGCGCTCCTGTTAGTGTTGAAAACCACTTTCCACACTCGTGCTCGTTTTGAAAAACACTTTTCACACCTGTGTTAATGTTGAAAACACAACTTTTCACACTCGCGTTCGTGTCAAAAAGCACTTGTCTCACTTGTGCCAGTGTTGAAAAACCATGTTCCGCACTTGTGTTTGTGTTGAAAAACCACTTTCCGCACTTGTGATGGCGTTGAAAACCACTTCCCACACATGCACTGGTGCTGCAAAACCACTTTCCACACATGTACTGGTGTTGCAAAACCACTTTCCACACACGTACTGTTGTTGCAAGTCCACTTTCCACACACGTTCCAGTGTTGCAAAACCACTTTCCACACACGTACTGGTGTTGCAAAACCACTTTCCACACTCGTACTGGAGTTGCAAAACCATTTTCCACACACATACTATTATTGCAAAACCACTTTCCACACACGTACTAGTGTTACAAAAGCACTTTCCCCACATGCAATGGTGTTGCAAAACCACTTTTCGCACTTGTGTCAGTGTTGAAACCACAATCCGCACTCGGGGCCGAGTTGAATAATCACTTTTCGCACTCCCCTTCAAGTTGAACAATCACTTTTCACACTTGTGCTAGCGTTGAAACCCACATTCCACACATGCACTAGTGTTGCAAAACCACTTTCCACACATGCACTCATGTTGCAAAACCACTTTTCGCAATCGTGTCAGTGTTTGAAATACCACTTTCCGCACTCGGGACAGTATTGAATATCACTTTTCGCACTTGTGCTGGCGTTGAAAACCACTTGTCACACCCCACTTCGTGTTGAAAAACCACTTTTCGCCCTCGTGCTAGTGTTGAAAAACACTTTTCACACTTGTGTTAATGTTGAAAAACCACTTTTCGCACTTGTGTTAGTGTTGAAAAACCACTTTTCACACTTGTGTTAGTGTTGAAAAACCACTTTTCGCACTTGTGTTGGTGCAGGAAACCACTTTTGCACTTGTATTAGTGTGGAAAAACCACTTTTCGCACTTGTGTTAGTGTTGAAAAAAAAACTTTTCGCACTTGTGTTAGTGTTGAAAAACCACTTTTCGCACTTGTGTTAGTGTTGAAAAACCACTTTTCGCACTTGTGTTGGTGCAGGAAACCTTGTGGTGTGCACTTGTGGTGTGGAAAAAACACTTTTTGCACTTGTGATAGTGTTGAAAAACCACTTTTCGCACTTGCGTTAGTGTTGAAAAACCACTTTTCGCACTTGTGTTGGTGCAGGAAACCACTTTTGCACTTGTATTAGTGTGGAAAAACCACTTTTCGCACTTGTGTTAGTGTTGAAAAACCACTTTTCGCACTTGTGTTAGTGTTGAAAAACCACTTTTCGCACTTGTGTTGGTGCAGGAAACCACTTTTGCACTTGTATTAGTGTGGGAAAAACACTTTTTGCACTTGTGATAGTGTTGAAAAACCGCTTTTCGCACTTGTGTTAGTGTTGAAAAACCACTTTTCGCACTTGTGTTATTGTTGAAAAACCACTTTTCGCACTTGTGTTAGTGTTGAAAAACCACTTTTCGCACTTCTGTTGGTGCAGGAAACCACTTTTGCACTTGTATTAGTGTGGAAAAAACACTTTTCGCACTTGTGTTAGTGTTGAAAAACCACTTTTCGCACTTGTGTTAGTGTTGAAAAACCACTTTTCGCACTTGTGTTGGTGCAGGAAACCACTTTTCCACTTGTATTAGTGTGGAAAAAACACTTTTTGCACTTGTGATAGTGTTGAAAAACCACTTTTCGCACTTGTGTTAGTGTTGAAAAAACACTTTTCGCACTTGTATTAGTGTGGAAAAACCACTTTTCGCACTTGTGTTAGTGTTGAAAAACCACTTTTTGCCCTCGTGCTAGTGTTGAAAAACACTTTTCACACTTGTGTTAATGTTGAAAAACCACTTTTTGCACTTGTGATGGTGTTGAAAAACCACTTTTCGCACTTGTGTTAGTGTTGAAAAACCACTTTTCACACTTGTGTTGGTGCAGGAAACCACTTTTGCACTTGTATTAGTGTGGAAAAACCACTTTTCGCACTTGTGTTGGTGCAGGAAACCACTTTTGCACTTGTATTAGTGTGGAAAAAACACTTTTTGCACTTGTGTTAGTGTTGAAAAACCACATTTCGCACTTGTGTTGGTGCAGGAAACCACTTTTGCACTTGTATTAGTGTGGAAAAAACACTTTTTGCACTTGTGGTAGTGTTGAAAAACCACTTTTCGCACTTGTGTTAGTGTTGAAAAACCACTTTTCGCACTTGTGTTGGTGCAGGAAACCACTTTTGCACTTGTATTAGTGTGGAAAAACCACTTTTTGCACTTGTGTTAGTGTTGAAAAACCACTTTTCGCACTTGTATTAGTGTGGAAAAAACACTTTTTGCACTTGTGATAGTGTTGAAAAACCACTTTTGCACTTGTATTAGTGTGGAAAAAACA
This sequence comes from Myxine glutinosa, assembly GCF_964187855.1. Lineage (NCBI taxonomy): Eukaryota > Metazoa > Chordata > Myxini > Myxiniformes > Myxinidae > Myxine > Myxine glutinosa. Next base: position 76,670 of record NW_027616513.1, on the reverse strand, counting down.
CTTTTTGCACTTGTGATAGTGTTGAAAAACCACTTTTCGCACTTGTGTTAGTGTTGAAAAACCACTTTTCGCACTTGTGTTGGTGCAGGAAACCACTTTTGCACTTGTATTAGTGTGGAAAAAACACTTTTGCACTTGTGATAGTGTTGAAAAACCACTTTTCGCACTTGTGTTAGTGTTGAAAAACCACTTTTCGCACTTGTGTTGGTGCAAGAAACCACTTTTGCACTTGCATTAGTGTGGAAAAAACACTTTTTGCACTTGTGTTGGTGCAGGAAACCACTTTTGCACTTGTATTTGTGTGGAAAAAACACTTTTCGCACTTGTGTTAGTGTTGAAAAACCACTTTTCGCACTTGTGTTAGTGTTGAAAAACCACATTTCGCACTTGTGTTAGTGTTGAAAAACCACATTTCACACTTGTGTTGGTGCAGGAAACCACTTTTGCACTTGTATTAGTGTGGAAAAAACACTTTTCGCACTTGTGTTGGTGCAGGAAACCACTTTTGCACTTGTATTTGTGTGGAAAAAACACTTTTCGCACTTGTGTTAGTGTTGAAAAACCACTTTTCGCACTTGCGTTAGTGTTGAAAAACCACATTTCGCACTTGTGTTGGTGCAGGAAACCACTTTTGCACTTGTATTAGTGTGGAAAAAACACTTTTTGCACTTGTGGTAGTGTTGAAAAACCACTTTTCGCACTTGTGTTAGTGTTGAAAAACCACTTTTCGCACTTGTGTTGGTGCAGGAAACCACTTTTGCACTTGTGTTAGTGTTGAAAAACCACTTTTCGCACTTGTGTCGGTGCAGGAAACCTTGTGGTGTGCACTTGTGGTGTGGAAAAAACACTTTTTGCACTTGTGATAGTGTTGAAAAACCACTTTTCGCACTTGTGTTAGTGTTGAAAAACCACTTTTCGCACTTGTGTTGGTGCAGGAAACCACTTTTGCACTTGTATTAGTGTGGAAAAACCACTTTTCGCACTTGTGTTAGTGTTGAAAAACCACTTTTCGCACTTGTGTTAGTGTTGAAAAACCACTTTTCGCACTTGTGTTGGTGCAGGAAACCACTTTTGCACTTGTATTAGTGTGGAAAAAACACTTTTTGCACTTGTGATAGTGTTGAAAAACCACTTTTCGCACTTGTGTTAGTGTTGAAAAAACACTTTTCGCACTTGTGTTGGTGCAGGAAACCATTTTTGCACTTGTATTAGTGTGGAAAAACCACTTTTCGCACTTGTGTTAGTGTTGAAAAACCAGTTTTCGCACTTGTGTTAGTGTTGAAAAACCACTTTCGCACTTGTGTTGGTGCAGGAAACAACTTTTGCACTTGTATTCGTGTGGAAAAAACACTTTTTGCACTTGTGATAGTGTTGAAAAACCACTTTTCGCACTTGTGTTAGTGTTGAAAAACCACTTTTCACACTTGTGTTGGTGCAGGAAACCACTTTTGCACTTGTATTAGTGTGGAAAAACCACTTTTCGCACTTGTGTTGGTGCAGGAAACCACTTTTGCACTTGTATTAGTGTAGAAAAAACACTTTTTGCACTTGTGTTAGTGTTGAAAAACCACATTTCGCACTTGTGTTGGTGCAGGAAACCACTTTTGCACTTGTATTAGTGTGGAAAAAACACTTTTTGCACTTGTGGTAGTGTTGAAAAACCACTTTTCGCACTTGTGTTAGTGTTGAAAAACCACTTTTCGCACTTGTGTTGGTGCAGGAAACCACTTTTGCACTTGTATTAGTGTGGAAAAACCACTTTTCGCACTTGTGTTAGTGTTGAAAAACCACTTTTTGCACTTGTGTTAGTGTTGAAAAACCACTTTTCGCACTTGTGTTGGTGCAGGAAACCACTTTTGCACTTGTATTAGTGTGGAAAAAAACACTTTTTGCACTTGTGATAGCGTTGAAAAACCACTTTTCGCACTTGTGTTAGTGTTGAAAAACCACTTTTCGCACTGGTGTTGGTGCAGGAAACCACTTTTGCACTTGTGTTAGTGTTGTAAAACCACTTTTCGCACTTGTGTTGGTGCAGGAAACCACTTTTGCACTTGTATTAGTGTTGAAAAACCACGTTTCGCAATTGTGTTAGTGTTGAATAACCACTTTTCGCACTTGTGTTGGTGCAGGAAACCACTTTTGCACTTGTATTAGTGTGGAAAAAACACTTTTTGCACTTGTGATAGTGTTGAAAAACCACTTTTCGCACTTGTGTTAGTGTTGAAAAACCACTTTTCGCACTTGTGTTGGTGCAGGAAACCACTTTTGCACTTGTATTAGTGTGGAAAAAACACTTTTTGCACTTGTAATAGTGTTGAAAAACCACTTTTCGCACTTGTGTTTGTGTTGAAAAACCACTTTTCGCACTTGTGTTGGTGCAGGAAACCACTTTTGCACTTGTATTAGTGTGGAAAAAACACTTTTTGCACTTGTGATAGTGTTGAAAAACCACTTTTCGCACTTGTGTTAGTGTTGAAAAACCACTTTTCGAACTTGTGTTGGTGCAAGAAACCACTTTTGCACTTGTATTAGTGTGGAAAAATTACTTTTCGCACTTGTGTTAGTGTTGAAAAACCACATTTCGCAATTGTGTTAGTGTTGAAAAACCACTTTTCGCAATTGTGTTGGTGCAGGAAACCACTTTTGCACTTGTATTAGTGTGGAAAAAACACTTTTTGCACTTGTGACAGTGTTGAAAAACCACTTTTCGCACTTGTGTTAGTGTTGAAAAACCACTTTTCGCACTTGTGTTGGTGCAGGAAACCACTTTTGCACTTGTATTAGTGTGGAAAAACCACTTTTCGCACTTGTGTTAGTGTTGAAAAACCACTTTTCGCACTTGTGTTAGTGTTGAAAAACCACCTTTCGCACTTGTGTTGGTGCAGGAAACCACTTTTGCACTTGTATTAGTGTGGGAAAAACACTTTTTGCACTTGTGATAGTGTTGAAAAACCACTTTTCGCACATGTGTTAGTGTTGAAAAACCACTTTTCGCACTTGTGTTGGTGCAGGAAACCACTTTTGCACTTGTATTAGTGTGGAAAAACCACATCGCACTTGTGTTAGTGTTGAAAAACCACTTTTCGCACTTGTGTTAGTGTTGAAAAACCACTTTTCGCACTTGTGTTAGTGTTGTAAAACCACTTTTCGCACTTGTGTTGGTGCAGGAAACCACTTTTGCACTTGTATTAGTGTGGAAAAAACACTTTTCGCACTTGTGTTAGTGTTGAAAAACCACTTTTCGCACTTGTGTTAGTGTTGAAAAACCACTTTTCGCACTTGTGTTGGTGCAGGAAACCACTTTTCCACTTGTATTAGTGTGGAAAAAACACTTTTTGCACTTGTGATAGTGTTGAAAAACCACTTTTCGCACTTGTGTTAGTGTTGAAAAAACACTTTTCGCACTTGTGTTGGTGCAGGAAACCACTTTTGCACTTGTATTAGTGTGGAAAAACCACTTTTCGCACTTGTGTTAGTGTTGAAAAACCAGTTTTCGCACTTGTGTTAGTGTTGAAAAACCACTTTTCGCACTTGTGTTGGTGCAGGAAACCACTTTTCCACTGGTATTAGTGTGGAAAAAACACTTTTTGCACTTGTGATAGTGTTGAAAAACCACTTTTCGCACTTGTGTTAGTGTTGAAAAACCACTTTTCGCACTTGTGTTGGTGCAGGAAACCACTTTTGCACTTGTATTAGTGTGGAAAAAACACTTTTTGCACTTGTAATAGTGTTGAAAAACCACTTTTCGCACTTGTGTTAGTGTTGAAAAACCACTTTTCGCACTTGTGTTAGTGTTGAAAAACCACTTTTCGCACTTGTGTTGGTGCAGGAAACCACTTTTCCACTTGTATTAGTGTGGAAAAAACACTTTTTGCACTTGTGATAGTGTTGAAAAACCACTTTTCGCACTTGTGTTAGTGTTGAAAAAACACTTTTCGCACTTGTATTAGTGTGGAAAAACCACTTTTCGCACTTGTGTTAGTGTTGAAAAACCACTTTTTGCCCTCGTGCTAGTGTTGAAAAACACTTTTCACACTTGTGTTAATGTTGAAAAACCACTTTTTGCACTTGTGATAGTGTTGAAAAACCACTTTTCGCACTTGTGTTAGTGTTGAAAAACCACTTTTCACACTTGTGTTGGTGCAGGAAACCACTTTTGCACTTGTATTAGTGTGGAAAAACCACTTTTCGCACTTGTGTTGGTGCAGGAAACCACTTTTGCACTTGTATTAGTGTGGAAAAAACACTTTTTGCACTTGTGTTAGTGTTGAAAAACCACATTTCGCACTTGTGTTGGTGCAGGAAACCACTTTTGCACTTGTATTAGTGTGGAAAAAACACTTTTTGCACTTGTGGTAGTGTTGAAAAACCACTTTTCGCACTTGTGTTAGTGTTGAAAAACCACTTTTCGCACTTGTGTTGGTGCAGGAAACCACTTTTGCACTTGTATTAGTGTGGAAAAACCACTTTTCGCACTTGTGTTAGTGTTGAAAAACCACTTTTCGCACTTGTATTAGTGTGGAAAAAACACTTTTTGCACTTGTGATAGTGTTGAAAAACCACTTTTGCACTTGTATTAGTGTGGAAAAAACACTTTTTGCACTTGTGATAGTGTTGAAAAACCACTTTTCGCACTTGTGTTAGTGTTGAAAAACCACTTTTCGCACTTGTGTTGGTGCAGGAAACCACTTTTGCACTTGTATTAGTGTGGAAAAAACACTTTTGCACTTGTGATAGTGTTGAAAAACCACTTTTCGCACTTGTGTTAGTGTTGAAAAACCACTTTTCGCACTTGTGTTGGTGCAGGAAACCACTTTTGCACTTGCATTAGTGTGGAAAAAACACTTTTTGCACTTGTGTTGGTGCAGGAAACCACTTTTGCACTTGTATTTGTGTGGAAAAAACACTTTTCGCACTTGTGTTAGTGTTGAAAAACCACTTTTCGCACTTGTGTTAGTGTTGAAAAACCACATTTCGCACTTGTGTTAGTGTTGAAAAACCACATTTCACACTTGTGTTGGTGCAGGAAACCACTTTTGCACTTGTATTAGTGTGGAAAAAACACTTTTCGCACTTGTGTTGGTGCAGGAAACCACTTTTGCACTTGTATTTGTGTGGAAAAAACACTTTTCGCACTTGTGTTAGTGTTGAAAAACCACTTTTCGCACTTGTGTTAGTGTTGAAAAACCACATTTCGCACTTGTGTTGGTGCAGGAAACCACTTTTGCACTTGTATTAGTGTGGAAAAAACACTTTTTGCACTTGTGGTAGTGTTGAAAAACCACTTTTCGCACTTGTGTTAGTGTTGAAAAACCACTTTTCGCACTTGTGTTGGTGCAGGAAACCACTTTTGCACTTGTGTTAGTGTTGAAAAACCACTTTTCGCACTTGTGTCGGTGCAGGAAACCTTGTGGTGTGCACTTGTGGTGTGGAAAAAACACTTTTTGCACTTGTGATAGTGTTGAAAAACCACTTTTCGCACTTGTGTTAGTGTTGAAAAACCACTTTTCGCACTTGTGTTGGTGCAGGAAACCACTTTTGCACTTGTATTAGTGTGGAAAAACCACTTTTCGCACTTGTGTTAGTGTTGAAAAACCACTTTTCGCACTTGTGTTAGTGTTGAAAAACCACTTTTCGCACTTGTGTTGGTGCAGGAAACCACTTTTGCACTTGTATTAGTGTGGAAAAAACACTTTTTGCACTTGTGATAGTGTTGAAAAACCACTTTTCGCACTTGTGTTAGTGTTGAAAAAACACTTTTCGCACTTGTGTTGGTGCAGGAAACCATTTTTGCACTTGTATTAGTGTGGAAAAACCACTTTTCGCACTTGTGTTAGTGTTGAAAAACCAGTTTTCGCACTTGTGTTAGTGTTGAAAAACCACTTTCGCACTTGTGTTGGTGCAGGAAACAACTTTTGCACTTGTATTCGTGTGGAAAAAACACTTTTTGCACTTGTGATAGTGTTGAAAAACCACTTTTCGCACTTGTGTTAGTGTTGAAAAACCACTTTTCACACTTGTGTTGGTGCAGGAAACCACTTTTGCACTTGTATTAGTGTGGAAAAACCACTTTTCGCACTTGTGTTGGTGCAGGAAACCACTTTTGCACTTGTATTAGTGTAGAAAAAACACTTTTTGCACTTGTGTTAGTGTTGAAAAACCACATTTCGCACTTGTGTTGGTGCAGGAAACCACTTTTGCACTTGTATTAGTGTGGAAAAAACACTTTTTGCACTTGTGGTAGTGTTGAAAAACCACTTTTCGCACTTGTGTTAGTGTTGAAAAACCACTTTTCGCACTTGTGTTGGTGCAGGAAACCACTTTTGCACTTGTATTAGTGTGGAAAAACCACTTTTCGCACTTGTGTTAGTGTTGAAAAACCACTTTTTGCACTTGTGTTAGTGTTGAAAAACCACTTTTCGCACTTGTGTTGGTGCAGGAAACCACTTTTGCACTTGTATTAGTGTGGAAAAAAACACTTTTTGCACTTGTGATAGCGTTGAAAAACCACTTTTCGCACTTGTGTTAGTGTTGAAAAACCACTTTTCGCACTGGTGTTGGTGCAGGAAACCACTTTTGCACTTGTGTTAGTGTTGTAAAACCACTTTTCGCACTTGTGTTGGTGCAGGAAACCACTTTTGCACTTGTATTAGTGTTGAAAAACCACGTTTCGCAATTGTGTTAGTGTTGAATAACCACTTTTCGCACTTGTGTTGGTGCAGGAAACCACTTTTGCACTTGTATTAGTGTGGAAAAAACACTTTTTGCACTTGTGATAGTGTTGAAAAACCACTTTTCGCACTTGTGTTAGTGTTGAAAAACCACTTTTCGCACTTGTGTTGGTGCAGGAAACCACTTTTGCACTTGTATTAGTGTGGAAAAAACACTTTTTGCACTTGTAATAGTGTTGAAAAACCACTTTTCGCACTTGTGTTTGTGTTGAAAAACCACTTTTCGCACTTGTGTTGGTGCAGGAAACCACTTTTGCACTTGTATTAGTGTGGAAAAAACACTTTTTGCACTTGTGATAGTGTTGAAAAACCACTTTTCGCACTTGTGTTAGTGTTGAAAAACCACTTTTCGAACTTGTGTTGGTGCAAGAAACCACTTTTGCACTTGTATTAGTGTGGAAAAATTACTTTTCGCACTTGTGTTAGTGTTGAAAAACCACATTTCGCAATTGTGTTAGTGTTGAAAAACCACTTTTCGCAATTGTGTTGGTGCAGGAAACCACGTTTGCACTTGTATTAGTGTGGAAAAAACACTTTTTGCACTTGTGACAGTGTTGAAAAACCACTTTTCGCACTTGTGTTAGTGTTGAAAAACCACTTTTCGCACTTGTGTTGGTGCAGGAAACCACTTTTGCACTTGTATTAGTGTGGAAAAACCACTTTTCGCACTTGTGTTAGTGTTGAAAAACCACTTTTCGCACTTGTGTTAGTGTTGAAAAACCACCTTTCGCACTTGTGTTGGTGCAGGAAACCACTTTTGCACTTGTATTAGTGTGGGAAAAACACTTTTTGCACTTGTGATAGTGTTGAAAAACCACTTTTCGCACATGTGTTAGTGTTGAAAAACCACTTTTCGCACTTGTGTTGGTGCAGGAAACCACTTTTGCACTTGTATTAGTGTGGAAAAACCACATCGCACTTGTGTTAGTGTTGAAAAAACACTTTTCGCACTTGTGTTAGTGTTGAAAAACCACTTTTCGCACTTGTGTTAGTGTTGTAAAACCACTTTTCGCACTTGTGTTGGTGCAGGAAACCACTTTTGCACTTGTATTAGTGTGGAAAAAACACTTTTCGCACTTGTGTTAGTGTTGAAAAACCACTTTTCGCACTTGTGTTAGTGTTGAAAAACCACTTTTCGCACTTGTGTTGGTGCAGGAAACCACTTTTCCACTTGTATTAGTGTGGAAAAAACACTTTTTGCACTTGTGATAGTGTTGAAAAACCACTTTTCGCACTTGTGTTAGTGTTGAAAAAACACTTTTCGCACTTGTGTTGGTGCAGGAAACCACTTTTGCACTTGTATTAGTGTGGAAAAACCACTTTTCGCACTTGTGTTAGTGTTGAAAAACCAGTTTTCGCACTTGTGTTAGTGTTGAAAAACCACTTTTCGCACTTGTGTTGGTGCAGGAAACCACTTTTCCACTGGTATTAGTGTGGAAAAAACACTTTTTGCACTTGTGATAGTGTTGAAAAACCACTTTTCGCACTTGTGTTAGTGTTGAAAAACCACTTTTCGCACTTGTGTTGGTGCAGGAAACCACTTTTGCACTTGTATTAGTGTGGAAAAAACACTTTTTGCACTTGTAATAGTGTTGAAAAACCACTTTTCGCACTTGTGTTAGTGTTGAAAAACCACTTTTCGCACTTGTGTTGGTGCAGGAAACCACTTTTGCACTTGTATTAGTGTGGAAAAACCACTTTTCGCACTTGTGTTAGTGTTGAAAAACCACTTTTCGCATTTGTGTTAGTGTTGAAAAACCACTTTTCGCACTTGTGTTGGTGCAGGAAACCACTTTTGCACTTGTATTAATGTGGAAAAAACACTTTTCGCACTTGTGATAGTGTTGAAAAACCACTTTTCGCACTTGTGTTAGTGTTGAAAAAACCTCTTTTCGAACTTGTGTTGGTGCAAGAAACCACTTTTGCACTTGTATTAGTGTGGAAAAATTACTTTTCGCACTTGTGTTAGTGTTGAAAAACCACTTTTCGCAATTGTGTTAGTGTTGAAAAACCACTTTTCGCACTTGTGTGGGTGCAGGAAACCACTTTTGCACTTGTATTAGTGTGGAAAAAACACTTTTTGCACTTGTGATAGTGTTGAAAAACCACTTTTCGCACTTGTGTTGGTGCAGGCAACCACTTTTGCACTTGTATTAGTGTGGAAAAACCACTTTTCGCACTTGTGTTAGTGTTGAAAAACCACTTTTCGCACTTGTGTTAGTGTTGAAAAACCACCTTTCGCACTTGTGTTGGTGCAGGAAACCACTTTTGCACTTGTATTAGTGTGGGGAAAACACTTTTTGCACTTGTGATAGTGTTGAAAAACCACTTTTCGCACATGTGTTAGTGTTGAAAAACCACTTTTCGCACTTGTGTTGGTGCAGGAAACCACTTTTGCACTTGTATTAGTGTGGAAAAACCACTTTTCGCACTTGTGTTAGTGTTGAAAAACCACTTTTCGCACTTGTGTTAGTGTTGAAAAACCACTTTTCGCACTTGTGTTAGTGTTGTAAAACCACTTTTCGCACTTGTGTTGGTGCAGGAAACCACTTTTGCACTTGTATTAGTGTGGAAAAAACACTTTTTGCACTTGTGTTAGTGTTGAAAAACCACTTTTCGCACTTGTGTTAGTGTTGAAAAACCACTTTTCGCACTTGTGTTGGTGCAGGAAACCACTTTTCCACTTGTATTAGTGTGGAAAAACACTTTTTGCACTTGTGATAGTGTTGAAAAACCACTTTTCGCACTTGTGTTAGTGTTGAAAAAACACTTTTCGCACTTGTGTTGGTGCAGGAAACCACTTTTGCACTTGTATTAGTGTGGAAAAACCACTTTTGCACTTGTATTAGTGTGGAAAAACCACTTTTCGCACTTGTGTTAGTGTTGAAAAATCACTTTTCGCACTTGTGTTAGTGTTAAAAAACCACTTTTCGCACTTGTGTTGGTGCAGGAAACCACTTTTGCACTTGTATTAGTGTGGAAAAAACACTTTTTGCACTTGTGATAGTGTTGAAAAACCACTTTTCGCACTTGTGTTAGTGTTGAAAAACCACTTTTCGCACTTGTGTTGGTGCAGGAAACCACTTTTGCACTTGTATTAGTGTGGAAAAAACACTTTTTGCACTTGTGATAGTGTTGAAAAACCACTTTTCGCACTTGTGTTTGTGTTGAAAAACCACTTTTCGCACTTGTGTTGGTGCAGGAAACCACTTTTGCACTTCTATTAGTGTGGAAAAACCACTTTTCGCACTTGTGTTAGTGTTGAAAAACGACTTTTCGCACTTGTGTTAGTGTTGAAAAACCACTTTTCGCACTTGTGTTGGTGCAGAAAACCACGTTTGCACTTGTATTAGTGTGGAAAAACACTTTTTGCACTTGTGATAGTGTTGAAAAACCACTTTTCGCACTTGATTAGTGTTGAAAAACCACTTTTCGCACTTGTGTTGGTGCAGGAAACCACTTTTGCACTTGTATTAGAGTGGAAAAAACACTTTTTGCACTTGTGATAGTGTTGAAAAACCACTTTCGCACTTGTGTTAGTGTTGAAAAACCACTTTTCGCACTTGTGTTGGTGCAGGAAACCACTTTTGCACTTGTATTAGTGTGGAAAAACCACTTTTCGCACTTGTGTTAGTATTCAAAAAACAACCTTTCGCACTTGTGTTAGTGTTGAAAAACCACTTTTCGCACTTGTGTTGGTGCAGGAAACCACGTTTGCACTTGTATTAGTGTGGAAAAAACACTTTTTGCACTTGTGATAGTGTTGAAAAACCACTTTTCGCACTTGTGTTAGTGTTGAAAAACCACTTTTCGCACTTCTGTTGGTGCAGGAAACCACTTTTGCACTTGTATTAGTGTGGAAAAAACACTTTTTGCACTTGTGATAGTGTTGAAAAACCACTTTTCGCACTTGTGTTTGTGTTGAAAAACCACTTTTCGCACTTGTGTTGGTGCAGGAAACCACTTTTGCACTTGTATTACTGTGGAAAAACCACTTTTCGCACTTGTGTTAGTGTTAAAAAACCACTTTTCGCACTTGTGTTAGTGTTGAAAAACCACTTTTCGCACTTGCGTTAGTGTTGAAAAACCACTGTTCGCACTTGTGTTAGTGTTGAAAAACCACTTTTCGCACTTGTGTTAGTGTTGAAAAACCACTTTTCGCACTTGTGTTAGTGTTGAAAAACCACTTTTCGCACTTGTGTTAGTGTTGAAAAACCACTTTTCGCACTTGTGTTAGTGTTGAAAAACCACTTTTCGCACTTGTGTTAGTGTTGAAAAACCACATTTCGCACTTGTGTTGGTGCAGGAAACCACTTTTGCACTTGTATTAGTGTGGAAAAACCGCTTTTCGCACTTGTATTAGTGTTGAAAAACCACTTTTGCACTTGTATTAGTGTGGAAAAACCACTTTTCGCACTTGTGTTAGTGTTGAAAAACCACTTTTCGCACTTGTGTTAGTGTTGAAAAACCACTTTTCGCACTTGTGTTGGTGCAGGAAACAACTTTTGCACTTGTATTAGTGTGGAAAAAACACTTTTTGCACTTGTGATAGTGTTGAAAAACCACTTTTTGCACTTGTGTTTGTGTTGAAAAACCACTTTTCACACTTGTGTTGGTGCAGGAAACCACTTTTGCACTTGTATTAGTGTGGAAAAACCACTTTTCGCACTTGTGTTAGTGTTGAAAAACCACTTTTTGCACTTGTGTTAGTGTTGAAAAACCACTTTTCGCACTTGTGTTGGTGCAGGAAACCACTTTTGCACTTGTATTAGTGTGGAAAAAAACACTTTTTGCACTTGTGATAGCGTTGAAAAACCACTTTTCGCACTTGTGTTAGTGTTGAAAAACCACTTTTCGCACTGGTGTTGGTGCAGGAAACCACTTTTGCACTTGTGTTAGTGTTGTAAAACCACTTTTCGCACTTGTGTTGGTGCAGGAAACCACTTTTGCACTTGTATTAGTGTTGAAAAACCACGTTTCGCAATTGTGTTAGTGTTGAATAACCACTTTTCGCACTTGTGTTGGTGCAGGAAACCACTTTTGCACTTGTATTAGTGTGGAAAAAACACTTTTTGCACTTGTGATAGTGTTGAAAAACCACTTTTCGCACTTGTGTTAGTGTTGAAAAACCACTTTGCGCACTTGTGTTGGTGCAGGAAACCACTTTTGCACTTGTATTAGTGTGGAAAAAACACTTTTTGCACTTGTAATAGTGTTGAAAAACCACTTTTCGCACTTGTGTTAGTGTTGAAAAACCACTTTTCGCACTTGTGTTGGTGCAGGAAACCACTTTTGCACTTGTATTAGTGTGGAAAAAACACTTTTTGCACTTGTGATAGTGTTGAAAAACCACTTTTCGCACTTGTGTTAGTGTTGAAAAACCACTTTTCGAACTTGTGTTGGTGCAAGAAACCACTTTTGCACTTGTATTAGTGTGGAAAAATTACTTTTCGCACTTGTGTTAGTGTTGAAAAACCACATTTCGCAATTGTGTTAGTGTTGAAAAACCACTTTTCGCAATTGTGTTGGTGCAGGAAACCACTTTTGCACTTGTATTAGTGTGGAAAAAACACTTTTTGCACTTGTGACAGTGTTGAAAAACCACTTTTCGCACTTGTGTTAGTGTTGAAAAACCACTTTTCGCACTTGTGTTGGTGCAGGAAACCACTTTTGCACTTGTATTAGTGTGGAAAAACCACTTTTCGCACTTGTGTTAGTGTTGAAAAACCACTTTTCGCACTTGTGTTAGTGTTGAAAAACCACCTTTCGCACTTGTGTTGGTGCAGGAAACCACTTTTGCACTTGTATTAGTGTGGGAAAAACACTTTTTGCACTTGTGATAGTGTTGAAAAACCACTTTTCGCACATGTGTTAGTGTTGAAAAACCACTTTTCGCACTTGTGTTGGTGCAGGAAACCACTTTTGCACTTGTATTAGTGTGGAAAAACCACATCGCACTTGTGTTAGTGTTGAAAAACCACTTTTCGCACTTGTGTTAGTGTTGAAAAACCACTTTTCGCACTTGTGTTAGTGTTGTAAAACCACTTTTCGCACTTGTGTTGGTGCAGGAAACCACTTTTGCACTTGTATTAGTGTGGAAAAAACACTTTTCGCACTTGTGTTAGTGTTGAAAAACCACTTTTCGCACTTGTGTTAGTGTTGAAAAACCACTTTTCGCACTTGTGTTGGTGCAGGAAACCACTTTTCCACTTGTATTAGTGTGAAAAAACACTTTTTGCACTTGTGATAGTGTTGAAAAACCACTTTTCGCACTTGTGTTAGTGTTGAAAAAACACTTTTCGCACTTGTGTTGGTGCAGGAAACCACTTTTGCACTTGTATTAGTGTGGAAAAACCACTTTTCGCACTTGTGTTAGTGTTGAAAAACCAGTTTTCGCACTTGTGTTAGTGTTGAAAAACCACTTTTCGCACTTGTGTTGGTGCAGGAAACCACTTTTCCACTGGTAATAGTGTGGAAAAAACACTTTTTGCACTTGTGATAGTGTTGAAAAACCACTTTTCACACTTGTGTTAGTGTTGAAAAACCACTTTTCGCACTTGTGTTGGTGCAGGAAACCACTTTTGCACTTGTATTAGTGTGGAAAAAACACTTTTTGCACTTGTAATAGTGTTGAAAAACCACTTTTCGCACTTGTGTTAGTGTTGAAAAACCACTTTTCGCACTTGTGTTGGTGCAGGAAACCACTTTTGCACTTGTATTAGTGTGGAAAAACCACTTTTCGCACTTGTGTTAGTGTTGAAAAACCACTTTTCGCATTTGTGTTAGTGTTGAAAAACCACTTTTCGCACTTGTGTTGGTGCAGGAAACCACTTTTGCACTTGTATTAATGTGGAAAAAACACTTTTCGCACTTGTGATAGTGTTGAAAAACCACTTTTCGCACTTGTGTTAGTGTTGAAAAACCTCTTTTCGAACTTGTGTTGGTGCAAGAAACCACTTTTGCACTTGTATTAGTGTGGAAAAATTACTTTTCGCACTTGTGTTAGTGTTGAAAAACCACTTTTCGCAATTGTGTTAGTGTTGAAAAACCACTTTTCGCACTTGTGTGGGTGCAGGAAACCACTTTTGCACTTGTATTAGTGTGGAAAAAACACTTTTTGCACTTGTGATAGTGTTGAAAAACCACTTTTCGCACTTGTGTTAGTGTTGAAAAACCACATTTCGCACTTGTGTTGGTGCAGGCAACCACTTTTGCACTTGTATTAGTGTGGAAAAACCACTTTTCGCACTTGTGTTAGTGTTGAAAAACCACTTTTCGCACTTGTGTTAGTGTTGAAAAACCACCTTTCGCACTTGTGTTGGTGCAGGAAACCACTTTTGCACTTGTATTAGTGTGGGAAAAACACTTTTTGCACTTGTGATAGTGTTGAAAAACCACTTTTCGCACATGTGTTAGTGTTGAAAAACCACTTTTCGCACTTGTGTTGGTGCAGGAAACCACTTTTGCACTTGTATTAGTGTGGAAAAACCACTTTTCGCACTTGTGTTAGTGTTGAAAAACCACTTTTCGCACTTGTGTTAGTGTTGAAAAACCACTTTTCGCACTTGTGTTAGTGTTGTAAAACCACTTTTCGCACTTGTGTTGGTGCAGGAAACCACTTTTGCACTTGTATTAGTGTGGAAAAAACACTTTTTGCACTTGTGTTAGTGTTGAAAAACCACTTTTCGCACTTGTGTTAGTGTTGAAAAACCACTTTTCGCACTTGTGTTGGTGCAGGAAACCACTTTTCCACTTGTATTAGTGTGGAAAAACACTTTTTGCACTTGTGATAGTGTTGAAAAACCACTTTTCGCACTTGTGTTAGTGTTGAAAAAACACTTTTCGCACTTGTGTTGGTGCAGGAAACCACTTTTGCACTTGTATTAGTGTGGAAAAACCACTTTTGCACTTGTATTAGTGTGGAAAAACCACTTTTCGCACTTGTGTTAGTGTTGAAAAATCACTTTTCGCACTTGTGTTAGTGTTAAAAAACCACTTTTCGCACTTGTGTTGGTGCAGGAAACCACTTTTGCACTTGTATTAGTGTGGAAAAAACACTTTTTGCACTTGTGATAGTGTTGAAAAACCACTTTTCGCACTTGTGTTAGTGTTGAAAAACCACTTTTCGCACTTGTGTTGGTGCAGGAAACCACTTTTGCACTTGTATTAGTGTGGAAAAAACACTTTTTGCACTTGTGATAGTGTTGAAAAACCACTTTTCGCACTTGTGTTTGTGTTGAAAAACCACTTTTCGCACTTGTGTTGGTGCAGGAAACCACTTTTGCACTTCTATTAGTGTGGAAAAACCACTTTTCGCACTTGTGTTAGTGTTGAAAAACGACTTTTCGCACTTGTGTTAGTGTTGAAAAACCACTTTTCGCACTTGTGTTGGTGCAGAAAACCACGTTTGCACTTGTATTAGTGTGGAAAAACACTTTTTGCACTTGTGATAGTGTTGAAAAACCACTTTTCGCACTTGAGTTAGTGTTGAAAAACCACTTTTCGCACTTGTGTTGGTGCAGGAAACCACTTTTGCACTTGTATTAGAGTGGAAAAAACACTTTTTGCACTTGTGATAGTGTTGAAAAACCACTTTCGCACTTGTGTTAGTGTTGAAAAACCACTTTTCGCACTTGTGTTGGTGCAGGAAACCACTTTTGCACTTGTATTAGTGTGGAAAAACCACTTTTCGCACTTGTGTTAGTATTCAAAAAACAACCTTTCGCACTTGTGTTCGTGTTGAAAAACCACTTTTCGCACTTGTGTTGGTGCAGGAAACCACGTTTGCACTTGTATTAGTGTGGAAAAAACACTTTTTGCACTTGTGATAGTGTTGAAAAACCACTTTTCGCACTTGTGTTAGTGTTGAAAAACCACTTTTCGCACTTCTGTTGGTGCAGGAAACCACTTTTGCACTTGTATTAGTGTGGAAAAAACACTTTTTGCACTTGTGATAGTGTTGAAAAACCACTTTTCGCACTTGTGTTTGTGTTGAAAAACCACTTTTCGCACTTGTGTTGGTGCAGGAAACCACTTTTGCACTTGTATTACTGTGGAAAAACCACTTTTCGCACTTGTGTTAGTGTTAAAAAACCACTTTTCGCACTTGTGTTAGTGTTGAAAAACCACTTTTCGCACTTGCGTTAGTGTTGAAAAACCACTGTTCGCACTTGTGTTAGTGTTGAAAAACCACTTTTCGCACTTGTGTTAGTGTTGAAAAACCACTTTTCGCACTTGTGTTAGTGTTGAAAAACCACTTTTCGCACTTGTGTTAGTGTTGAAAAACCACTTTTCGCACTTGTGTTAGTGTTGAAAAACCACTTTTCGCACTTGTGTTAGTGTTGAAAAACCACTTTTCGCACTTGTGTTAGTGTTGAAAAACCACATTTCGCACTTGTGTTGGTGCAGGAAACCACTTTTGCACTTGTATTAGTGTGGAAAAACCGCTTTTCGCACTTGTGTTAGTGTTGAAAAACCACTTTTGCACTTGTATTAGTGTGGAAAAACCACTTTTCGCACTTGTGTTAGTGTTGAAAAACCACTTTTCGCACTTGTGTTAGTGTTGAAAAACCACTTTTCGCACTTGTGTTGGTGCAGGAAACAACTTTTGCACTTGTATTAGTGTGGAAAAAACACTTTTTGCACTTGTGATAGTGTTGAAAAACCACTTTTTGCACTTGTGTTTGTGTTGAAAAACCACTTTTCACACTTGTGTTGGTGCAGGAAACCACTTTTGCACTTGTATTAGTGTGGAAAAACCACTTTTCGCACTTGTGTTAGTGTTGAAAAACCACTTTTCGCACTTGTGTTAGTGTTGAAAAACCACTTTTCGCACTTGTGTTTGTGCAGGAAACCACTTTTGCACTTGTATTAGTGTGGAAAAAACACTTTTTGCACTTGTGATAGTGTTGAAAAACCACTTTTCGCACTTGTGTTAGTGTTGAAAAACCACTTTTCGCACTTGTGTTGGTGCAGGAAACCACTTTTGCACTTGTATTAGTGTGGAAAAACCACTTTTCGCACTTGTGTTAGTGTTGAAAAACCACTTTTCGCACTTGTGTTAGTGTTGAAAAACCACTTTTCGCACTTGTGTTGGTGCAGGAAACCACGTTTGCACTTGTATTAGTGTGGAAAAAACACTTTTTGCACTTGTGATAGTGTTGAAAAACCACTTTTCGCACTTGTGTTAGTGTTGAAAAACCACTTTTCGCACTTGTGTTGGTGCAGGAAACCACTTTTGCACTTGTATTAGTGTGGAAAAAACACTTTTGCACTTGTGATAGTGTTGAAAAACCACTTTTCGCACTTGTGTTAGTGTTGAAAAACCACTTTTCGCACTTGTGTAGGTGCAGGAAACCACTTTTGCACTTGCATTAGTGTGGAAAAACCACTTTTCGCACTTGTGTTAGTATTCAAAAAACAACCTTTCGCACTTGTGTTAGTGTTGAAAAACCACTTTTCGCACTTGTGTTGGTGCAGGAAACCACGTTTGCACTTGTATTAGTGTGGAAAAAACACTTTTCGCACTTGTGTTGGTGCAGGAAACCACTTTTGCACTTGTATTTGTGTGGAAAAAACACTTTTCGCACTTGTGTTAGTGTTGAAAAACCACTTTTCGCACTTGTGTTAGTGTTGAAAAACCACTTTTGCACTTGTATTAGTGTGGAAAAACCACTTTTCGCACTTGTGTTAGTGTTGAAAAACCACTTTTCGCACTTGTGTTAGTGTTGAAAAACCACTTTTCGCACTTGTGTTGGTGCAGGAAACAACTTTTGCACTTGTATTAGTGTGGAAAAAACACTTTTTGCACTTGTGATAGTGTTGAAAAACCACTTTTTGCACTTGTGTTAGTGTTGAAAAACCACTTTTCACACTTGTGTTGGTGCAGGAAACCACTTTTGCACTTGTATTAGTGTGGAAAAACCACTTTTCGCACTTGTGTTAGTGTTGAAAAACCACTTTTCGCACTTGTGTTAGTGTTGAAAAACCACTTTTCGCACTTGTGTTTGTGCAGGAAACCACTTTTGCACTTGTATTAGTGTGGAAAAAACACTTTTTGCACTTGTGATAGTGTTGAAAAACCACTTTTCGCACTTGTGTTAGTGTTGAAAAACCACTTTTCGCACTTGTGTTGGTGCAGGAAACCACTTTTGCACTTGTATTAGTGTGGAAAAACCACTTTTCGCACTTGTGTTAGTGTTGAAAAACCACTTTTCGCACTTGTGTTAGTGTTGAAAAACCACTTTTCGCACTTGTGTTGGTGCAGGAAACCACGTTTGCACTTGTATTAGTGTGGAAAAAACACTTTTTGCACTTGTGATAGTGTTGAAAAACCACTTTTCGCACTTGTGTTAGTGTTGAAAAACCACTTTTCGCACTTGTGTTGGTGCAGGAAACCACTTTTGCACTTGTATTAGTGTGGAAAAACCACTTTTGCACTTGTGATAGTGTTGAAAAACCACTTTTCGCACTTGTGTTAGTGTTGAAAAACCACTTTTCGCACTTGTGATGGTGCAGGAAACCACTTTTGCACTTGCATTAGTGTGGAAAAACCACTTTTCGCACTTGTGTTAGTATTCAAAAAACAACCTTTCGCACTTGTGTTAGTGTTGAAAAACCACTTTTCGCACTTGTGTTGGTGCAGGAAACCACGTTTGCACTTGTATTCGTGTGGAAAAAACACTTTTCGCACTTGTGTTGGTGCAGGAAACCACTTTTGCACTTGTATTTGTGTGGAAAAAACACTTTTCGCACTTGTGTTAGTGTTGAAAAACCACTTTTCGCACTTGTGTTAGTGTTGAAAAACCACATTTCGCACTTGTGTTAGTGTTGAAAAACCACATTTCGCACTTGTGTTGGTGCAGGAAACCACTTTTGCACTTGTATTAGTGTGGAAAAAACACTTTTCGCACTTGTGTTGGTGCAGGAAACCACTTTTGCACTTGTATTTGTGTGGAAAAAACACTTTTCGCACTTGTGTTAGTGTTGAAAAACCACTTTTTGCACTTGTGTTAGTGTTGAAAAACCACATTTCGCACTTGTGTTGGTGCAGGAAACCACTTTTGCACTTGTATTAGTGTGGAAAAAACACTTTTTGCACTTGTGGTAGTGTTGAAAAACCACTTTTCGCACTTGTGTTAGTGTTGAAAAACCACTTTTCGCACTTGTGTTGGTGCAGGAAACCACTTTTGCACTTGTGTTAGTGTTGAAAAACCACTTTTCGCACTTGTGTCGGTGCAGGAAACCTTGTGGTGTGCACTTGTGGTGTGGAAAAAACACTTTTTGCACTTGTGATAGTGTTGAAAAACCACTTTTCGCACTTGTGTTAGTGTTGAAAAACCACTTTTCGCACTTGTGTTGGTGCAGGAAACCACTTTTGCCCTTGTATTAGTGTGGAAAAACCACTTTTCGCACTTGTGTTAGTGTTGAAAAACCACTTTTCGCACTTGTGTTAGTGTTGAAAAACCACTTTTCGCACTTGTGTTGGTGCAGGAAACCACTTTTGCACTTGTATTAGTGTGGGAAAAACACTTTTTGCACTTGTGATAGTGTTGAAAAACCGCTTTTCGCACTTGTGTTAGTGTTGAAAAACCACTTTTCGCACTTGTGTTATTGTTGAAAAACCACTTTTCGCACTTGTGTTAGTGTTGAAAAACCACTTTTCGCACTTCTGTTGGTGCAGGAAACCACTTTTGCACTTGTATTTGTGTGGAAAAAACACTTTTCGCACTTGTGTTAGTGTTGAAAAACCACTTTTCGCACTTGTGTTAGTGTTGAAAAACCACATTTCGCACTTGTGTTAGTGTTGAAAAACCACATTTCGCACTTGTGTTGGTGCAGGAAACCACTTTTGCACTTGTATTAGTGTGGGAAAAACACTTTTTGCACTTGTGATAGTGTTGAAAAACCGCTTTTCGCACTTGTGTTAGTGTTGAAAAACCACTTTTCGCACTTGTGTTATTGTTGAAAAACCACTTTTCGCACTTGTGTTAGTGTTGAAAAACCACTTTTCGCACTTCTGTTGGTGCAGGAAACCACTTTTGCACTTGTATTTGTGTGGAAAAAACACTTTTCGCACTTGTGTTAGTGTTGAAAAACCACTTTTCGCACTTGTGTTAGTGTTGAAAAACCACATTTCGCACTTGTGTTAGTGTTGAAAAACCACATTTCGCACTTGTGTTGGTGCAGGAAACCACTTTTGCACTTGTATTAGTGTGGAAAAAACACTTTTCGCACTTGTGTTGGTGCAGGAAACCACTTTTGCACTTGTATTTGTGTGGAAAAAACACTTTTCGCACTTGTGTTAGTGTTGAAAAACCACTTTTCGCACTTGTGTTAGTGTTGAAAAACCACATTTCGCACTTGTGTTGGTGCAGGAAACCACTTTTGCACTTGTATTAGTGTGGAAAAAACACTTTTTGCACTTGTGGTAGTGTTGAAAAACCACTTTTCGCACTTGTGTTAGTGTTGAAAAACCACTTTTCGCACTTGTGTTGGTGCAGGAAACCACTTTTGCACTTGTGTTAGTGTTGAAAAACCACTTTTCGCACTTGTGTTGGTGCAGGAAACCTTGTGGTGTGCACTTGTGGTGTGGAAAAAACACTTTTTGCACTTGTGATAGTGTTGAAAAACCACTTTTCGCACTTGTGTTAGTGTTGAAAAACCACTTTTCGCACTTGTGTTGGTGCAGGAAACCACTTTTGCACTTGTATTAGTGTGGAAAAACCACTTTTCGCACTTGTGTTAGTGTTGAAAAACCACTTTTTGCACTTGTGTTAGTGTTGAAAAACCACTTTTCGCACTTGTGTTGGTGCGGGAAACCACTTTTGCACTTGTATTAGTGTGGGAAAAACACTTTTTGCACTTGTGATAGTGTTGAAACACCGCTTTTCGCACTTGTGTTAGTGTTGAAAAACCACTTTTCGCACTTGTGTTATTGTTGAAAAACCACTTTTCGCACTTGTGTTAGTGTTGAAAAACCACTTTTCGCACTTCTGTTGGTGCAGGAAACCACTTTTGCACTTGTATTAGTGTGGAAAAAACACTTTTCGCACTTGTGTTAGTGTTGAAAAACCACTTTTCGCACTTGTGTTAGTGTTGAAAAACCACTTTTCGCACTTGTGTTGGTGCAGGAAACCACTTTTGCACTTGTATTAGTGTGGAAAAAACACTTTTTGCACTTGTGATAGTGTTGAAAAACCACTTTTCGCACTTGTGTTAGTGTTGAAAAAACACTTTTCGCACTTGTGTTGGTGCAGGAAACCATTTTTGCACTTGTATTAGTGTGGAAAAACCACTTTTCGCACTTGTGTTAGTGTTGAAAAACCAGTTTTCGCACTTGTGTTAGTGTTGAAAAACCACTTTCGCACTTGTGTTGGTGCAGGAAACAACTTTTGCACTTGTATTCGTGTGGAAAAAACACTTTTTGCACTTGTGATAGTGTTGAAAAACCACTTTTCGCACTTGTGTTAGTGTTGAAAAACCACTTTTCACACTTGTGTTGGTGCAGGAAACCACTTTTGCACTTGTATTAGTGTGGAAAAACCACTTTTCGCACTTGTGTTGGTGCAGGAAACCACTTTTGCACTTGTATTAGTGTAGAAAAAACACTTTTTGCACTTGTGTTAGTGTTG
Source organism: Myxine glutinosa (assembly GCF_964187855.1). Classification (NCBI taxonomy): domain Eukaryota; kingdom Metazoa; phylum Chordata; class Myxini; order Myxiniformes; family Myxinidae; genus Myxine; species Myxine glutinosa. The sequence continues at coordinate 55,306 of NW_027616513.1, read as the reverse complement.
AAAAACCACATTTCGCACTTGTGTTGGTGCAGGAAACCACTTTTGCACTTGTATTAGTGTGGAAAAAACACTTTTTGCACTTGTGGTAGTGTTGAAAAACCACTTTTCGCACTTGTGTTAGTGTTGAAAAACCACTTTTCGCACTTGTGTTGGTGCAGGAAACCACTTTTGCACTTGTATTAGTGTGGAAAAACCACTTTTCGCACTTGTGTTAGTGTTGAAAAACCACTTTTTGCACTTGTGTTAGTGTTGAAAAACCACTTTTCGCACTTGTGTTGGTGCAGGAAACCACTTTTGCACTTGTATTAGTGTGGAAAAAAACACTTTTTGCACTTGTGATAGCGTTGAAAAACCACTTTTCGCACTTGTGTTAGTGTTGAAAAACCACTTTTCGCACTGGTGTTGGTGCAGGAAACCACTTTTGCACTTGTGTTAGTGTTGTAAAACCACTTTTCGCACTTGTGTTGGTGCAGGAAACCACTTTTGCACTTGTATTAGTGTTGAAAAACCACGTTTCGCAATTGTGTTAGTGTTGAATAACCACTTTTCGCACTTGTGTTGGTGCAGGAAACCACTTTTGCACTTGTATTAGTGTGGAAAAAACACTTTTTGCACTTGTGATAGTGTTGAAAAACCACTTTTCGCACTTGTGTTAGTGTTGAAAAACCACTTTTCGCACTTGTGTTGGTGCAGGAAACCACTTTTGCACTTGTATTAGTGTGGAAAAAACACTTTTTGCACTTGTAATAGTGTTGAAAAACCACTTTTCGCACTTGTGTTAGTGTTGAAAAACCACTTTTCGCACTTGTGTTGGTGCAGGAAACCACTTTTGCACTTGTATTAGTGTGGAAAAAACACTTTTTGCACTTGTGATAGTGTTGAAAAACCACTTTTCGCACTTGTGTTAGTGTTGAAAAACCACTTTTCGAACTTGTGTTGGTGCAAGAAACCACTTTTGCACTTGTATTAGTGTGGAAAAATTACTTTTCGCACTTGTGTTAGTGTTGAAAAACCACATTTCGCAATTGTGTTAGTGTTGAAAAACCACTTTTCGCAATTGTGTTGGTGCAGGAAACCACTTTTGCACTTGTATTAGTGTGGAAAAAACACTTTTTGCACTTGTGACAGTGTTGAAAAACCACTTTTTGCACTTGTGTTAGTGTTGAAAAACCACTTTTCGCACTTGTGTTGGTGCAGGAAACCACTTTTGCACTTGTATTAGTGTGGAAAAAACACTTTTCGCACTTGTGTTAGTGTTGAAAAACCACTTTTCGCACTTGTGTTAGTGTTGAAAAACCACCTTTCGCACTTGTGTTGGTGCAGGAAACCACTTTTGCACTTGTATTAGTGTGGGAAAAACACTTTTTGCACTTGTGATAGTGTTGAAAAACCACTTTTCGCACATGTGTTAGTGTTGAAAAACCACTTTTCGCACTTGTGTTGGTGCAGGAAACCACTTTTGCACTTGTATTAGTGTGGAAAAACCACATCGCACTTGTGTTAGTGTTGAAAAACCACTTTTCGCACTTGTGTTAGTGTTGTAAAACCACTTTTCGCACTTGTGTTGGTGCAGGAAACCACTTTTGCACTTGTATTAGTGTGGAAAAAACACTTTTCGCACTTGTGTTAGTGTTGAAAAACCACTTTTCGCACTTGTGTTAGTGTTGAAAAACCACTTTTCGCACTTGTGTTGGTGCAGGAAACCACTTTTCCACTTGTATTAGTGTGGAAAAAACACTTTTTGCACTTGTGATAGTGTTGAAAAACCACTTTTCGCACTTGTGTTAGTGTTGAAAAAACACTTTTCGCACTTGTGTTGGTGCAGGAAACCACTTTTGCACTTGTATTAGTGTGGAAAAACCACTTTTCGCACTTGTGTTAGTGTTGAAAAACCAGTTTTCGCACTTGTGTTAGTGTTGAAAAACCACTTTTCACACTTGTGTTGGTGCAGGAAACCACTTTTCCACTGGTATTAGTGTGGAAAAAACACTTTTTGCACTTGTGATAGTGTTGAAAAACCACTTTTCGCACTTGTGTTAGTGTTGAAAAACCACTTTTCGCACTTGTGTTGGTGCAGGAAACCACTTTTGCACTTGTATTAGTGTGGAAAAAACACTTTTTGCACTTGTAATAGTGTTGAAAAACCACTTTTCGCACTTGTGTTAGTGTTGAAAAACCACTTTTCGCACTTGTGTTGGTGCAGGAAACCACTTTTGCACTTGTATTAGTGTGGAAAAACCACTTTTCGCACTTGTGTTAGTGTTGAAAAACCACTTTTCGCATTTGTGTTAGTGTTGAAAAACCACTTTTCGCACTTGTGTTGGTGCAGGAAACCACTTTTGCACTTGTATTAATGTGGAAAAAACACTTTTCGCACTTGTGATAGTGTTGAAAAACCACTTTTCGCACTTGTGTTAGTGTTGAAAAACCTCTTTTCGAACTTGTGTTGGTGCAAGAAACCACTTTTGCACTTGTATTAGTGTGGAAAAATTACTTTTCGCACTTGTGTTAGTGTTGAAAAACCACTTTTCGCAATTGTGTTAGTGTTGAAAAACCACTTTTCGCACTTGTGTGGGTGCAGGAAACCACTTTTGCACTTGTATTAGTGTGGAAAAAACACTTTTTGCACTTGTGATAGTGTTGAAAAACCACTTTTCGCACTTGTGTTAGTGTTGAAAAACCACTTTTCGCACTTGTGTTGGTGCAGGCAACCACTTTTGCACTTGTATTAGTGTGGAAAAACCACTTTTCGCACTTGTGTTAGTGTTGAAAAACCACTTTTCGCACTTGTGTTAGTGTTGAAAAACCACCTTTCGCACTTGTGTTGGTGCAGGAAACCACTTTTGCACTTGTATTAGTGTGGGAAAAACACTTTTTGCACTTGTGATAGTGTTGAAAAACCACTTTTCGCACATGTGTTAGTGTTGAAAAACCACTTTTCGCACTTGTGTTGGTGCAGGAAACCACTTTTGCACTTGTATTAGTGTGGAAAAACCACTTTTCGCACTTGTGTTAGTGTTGAAAAACCACTTTTCGCACTTGTGTTAGTGTTGAAAAACCACTTTTCGCACTTGTGTTAGTGTTGTAAAACCACTTTTCGCACTTGTGTTGGTGCAGGAAACCACTTTTGCACTTGTATTAGTGTGGAAAAAACACTTTTTGCACTTGTGTTAGTGTTGAAAAACCACTTTTCGCACTTGTGTTAGTGTTGAAAAACCACTTTTCGCACTTGTGTTGGTGCAGGAAACCACTTTTCCACTTGTATTAGTGTGGAAAAACACTTTTTGCACTTGTGATAGTGTTGAAAAACCACTTTTCGCACTTGTGTTAGTGTTAAAAAACCACTTTTCGCACTTGTGTTAGTGTTGAAAAACCACTTTTCGCACTTGCGTTAGTGTTGAAAAACCACTTTTCGCACTTGCGTTAGTGTTGAAAAACCACTGTTCGCACTTGTGTTAGTGTTGAAAAACCACTTTTCGCACTTGTGTTAGTGTTGAAAAACCACTTTTCGCACTTGTGTTAGTGTTGAAAAACCACTTTTCGCACTTGTGTTAGTGTTGAAAAACCACTTTTCGCACTTGTGTTAGTGTTGAAAAACCACTTTTCGCACTTGTGTTAGTGTTGAAAAACCACTTTTCGCACTTGTGTTAGTGTTGAAAAACCACTTTTCGCACTTGTGTTAGTGTTGAAAAACCACATTTCGCACTTGTGTTGGTGCAGGAAACCACTTTTGCACTTGTATTAGTGTGGAAAAACCGCTTTTCGCACTTGTGTTAGTGTTGAAAAACCACTTTTGCACTTGTATTAGTGCGGAAAAACCACTTTTCGCACTTGTGTTAGTGTTGAAAAACCACTTTTCGCACTTGTGTTAGTGTTGAAAAACCACTTTTCGCACTTGTGTTGGTGCAGGAAACAACTTTTGCACTTGTATTAGTGTGGAAAAAACACTTTTTGCACTTGTGATAGTGTTGAAAAACCACTTTTTGCACTTGTGTTAGTGTTGAAAAACCACTTTTCACACTTGTGTTGGTGCAGGAAACCACTTTTGCACTTGTATTAGTGTGGAAAAACCACTTTTCGCACTTGTGTTAGTGTTGAAAAACCACTTTTCGCACTTGTGTTAGTGTTGAAAAACCACTTTTCGCACTTGTGTTTGTGCAGGAAACCACTTTTGCACTTGTATTAGTGTGGAAAAAACACTTTTTGCACTTGTGATAGTGTTGAAAAACCACTTTTCGCACTTGTGTTAGTGTTGAAAAACCACTTTTCGCACTTGTGTTGGTGCAGGAAACCACTTTTGCACTTGTATTAGTGTGGAAAAACCACTTTTCGCACTTGTGTTAGTGTTGAAAAACCACTTTTCGCACTTGTGTTAGTGTTGAAAAACCACTTTTCGCACTTGTGTTGGTGCAGGAAACCACGTTTGCACTTGTATTAGTGTGGAAAAAACACTTTTTGCACTTGTGATAGTGTTGAAAAACCACTTTTCGCACTTGTGTTAGTGTTGAAAAACCACTTTTCGCACTTGTGTTGGTGCAGGAAACCACTTTTGCACTTGTATTAGTGTGGAAAAAACACTTTTGCACTTGTGATAGTGTTGAAAAACCACTTTTCGCACTTGTGTTAGTGTTGAAAAACCACTTTTCGCACTTGTGTTGGTGCAGGAAACCACTTTTGCACTTGCATTAGTGTGGAAAAACCACTTTTCGCACTTGTGTTAGTATTCAAAAAACAACCTTTCGCACTTGTGTTAGTGTTGAAAAACCACTTTTCGCACTTGTGTTGGTGCAGGAAACCACGTTTGCACTTGTATTAGTGTGGAAAAAACACTTTTCGCACTTGTGTTGGTGCAGGAAACCACTTTTGCACTTGTATTTGTGTGGAAAAAACACTTTTCGCACTTGTGTTAGTGTTGAAAAACCACTTTTCGCACTTGTGTTAGTGTTGAAAAACCACTTTTGCACTTGTATTAGTGTGGAAAAACCACTTTTCGCACTTGTGTTAGTGTTGAAAAACCAATTTTCGCACTTGTGTTAGTGTTGAAAAACCACTTTTCGCACTTGTGTTGGTGCAGGAAACAACTTTTGCACTTGTATTAGTGTGGAAAAAACACTTTTTGCACTTGTGATAGTGTTGAAAAACCACTTTTTGCACTTGTGTTAGTGTTGAAAAACCACTTTTCACACTTGTGTTGGTGCAGGAAACCACTTTTGCACTTGTATTAGTGTGGAAAAACCACTTTTCGCACTTGTGTTAGTGTTGAAAAACCACTTTTCGCACTTGTGTTAGTGTTGAAAAACCACTTTTCGCACTTGTGTTTGTGCAGGAAACCACTTTTGCACTTGTATTAGTGTGGAAAAAACACTTTTTGCACTTGTGATAGTGTTGAAAAACCACTTTTCGCACTTGTGTTAGTGTTGAAAAACCACTTTTCGCACTTGTGTTGGTGCAGGAAACCACTTTTGCACTTGTATTAGTGTGGAAAAACCACTTTTCGCACTTGTGTTAGTGTTGAAAAACCACTTTTCGCACTTGTGTTAGTGTTGAAAAACCACTTTTCGCACTTGTGTTGGTGCAGGAAACCACGTTTGCACTTGTATTAGTGTGGAAAAAACACTTTTTGCACTTGTGATAGTGTTGAAAAACCACTTTTCGCACTTGTGTTAGTGTTGAAAAACCACTTTTCGCACTTGTGTTGGTGCAGGAAACCACTTTTGCACTCGTATTAGTGTGGAAAAAACACTTTTGCACTTGTGATAGTGTTGAAAAACCACTTTTCGCACTTGTGTTAGTGTTGAAAAACCACTTTTCGCACTTGTGTTGGTGCAGGAAACCACTTTTGCACTTGCATTAGTGTGGAAAAACCACTTTTCGCACTTGTGTTAGTATTCAAAAAACAACCTTTCGCACTTGTGTTAGTGTTGAAAAACCACTTTTCGCACTTGTGTTGGTGCAGGAAACCACGTTTGCACTTGTATTAGTGTGGAAAAAACACTTTTCGCACTTGTGTTGGTGCAGGAAACCACTTTTGCACTTGTATTTGTGTGGAAAAAACACTTTTCGCACTTGTGTTGGTGCAGGAAACCACTTTTGCACTTGTATTACTGTGGAAAAAACACTTTTTGCACTTGTGGTAGTGTTGAAAAACCACTTTTCGCACTTGTGTTAGTGTTGAAAAACCACTTTTCGCACTTGTGTTGGTGCAGGAAACCACTTTTGCACTTGTGTTAGTGTTGAAAAACCACTTTTCGCACTTGTGTTGGTGCAGGAAACCTTGTGGTGTGCACTTGTGGTGTGGAAAAAACACTTTTTGCACTTGTGATAGTGTTGAAAAACCACTTTTCGCACTTGTGTTAGTGTTGAAAAACCACTTTTCGCACTTGTGTTGGTGCAGGAAACCACTTTTGCACTTGTATTAGTGTGGAAAAACCACTTTTCGCACTTGTGTTAGTGTTGAAAAACCACTTTTTGCACTTGTGTTAGTGTTGAAAAACCACTTTTCGCACTTGTGTTGGTGCGGGAAACCACTTTTGCACTTGTATTAGTGTGGGAAAAACACTTTTTGCACTTGTGATAGTGTTGAAAAACCGCTTTTCGCACTTGTGTTAGTGTTGAAAAACCACTTTTCGCACTTGTGTTATTGTTGAAAAACCACTTTTCGCACTTGTGTTAGTGTTGAAAAACCACTTTTCGCACTTCTGTTGGTGCAGGAAACCACTTTTGCACTTGTATTAGTGTGGAAAAAACACTTTTCGCACTTGTGTTAGTGTTGAAAAACCACTTTTCGCACTTGTGTTAGTGTTGAAAAACCACTTTTCGCACTTGTGTTGGTGCAGGAAACCACTTTTCCACTTGTATTAGTGTGGAAAAAACACTTTTTGCACTTGTGATAGTGTTGAAAAACCACTTTTCGCACTTGTGTTAGTGTTGAAAAAACACTTTTCGCACTTCTATTAGTGTGGAAAAACCACTTTTCGCACTTGTGTTAGTGTTGAAAAACCACTTTTCGCACTTGTGTTAGTGTTGAAAAACCACTTTTCGCACTCGTGTCAGTATTGAAACCACATTCCGCACTTGGGGCAGTGTTGAACAATCACTTTTCGCACTCCCGTTAAAGTTGAATAATCACTTTTCACACTTGTGTTAGTGTTGAAAACCACTTTCCCACTTGTGTTGGTGTTGTAAAACCACTTTCCCCACTTGTGTTAGTGTTGTAAAACCACCTTCCCCACTTGTGTTAGTGATGCAAAAGCACTTTCCACATTTGTGATAATGTTGCAAAACCATTTTGCGCACTTGTGTAGTTGTGGCAAAACCACCTTTCGCGCTCCTGTTAGTGTTGAAAACCACTTTCCACACTCGTGCTCGTTTTGAAAAACACTTTTCACACCTGTGTTAATGTTGAAAACACAACTTTTCGCACTCGCGTTCGTGTCAAAAAGCACTTGTCTCACTTGTGCCAGTGTTGAAAAACCATGTTCCGCACTTGTGTTTGTGTTGAAAAACCACTTTCCGCACTTGTGATGGCGTTGAAAACCACTTTCCACACATGCACTGGTGTTGCAAAACCACTTTCCACACATGTACTGGTGTTGCAAAACCACTTTCCACACACGTACTGTTGTTGCAAGTCCACTTTCCACACACGTTCCAGTGTTGCAAAACCACTTTCCACACACGTACTGGTGTTGCAAAACCACTTTCCACACTCGTACTGGAGTTGCAAAACCATTTTCCACACACATACTATTATTGCAAAACCACTTTCCACACACATACTAGTGTTACAAAAGCACTTTCCCCACATGCAATGGTGTTGCAAAACCACTTTTCGCACTTGTGTCAGTGTTGAAACCACAATCCGCACTCGGGGCCGAGTTGAATAATCACTTTTCGCACTCCCCTTCAAGTTGAACAATCACTTTTCACACTTGTGCTAGCGTTGAAACCCACATTCCACACATGCACTAGTGTTGCAAAACCACTTTCCACACATACACTCATGTTGCAAAACCACTTTTCGCAATCGTGTCAGTGTTTGAAATACCACTTTCCGCACTCGGGACAGTATTGAATATCACTTTTCGCACTTGTGCTGGCGTTGAAAACCACTTGTCACACCCCACTTCGTGTTGAAAAACACTTTTCACACTTGTGTTAATGTTGAAAAACCACTTTTCGCACTTGTGTTAGTGTTGAAAAACCACTTTTCACACTTGTGTTAGTGTTGAAAACCACTTTTCGCACTTGTGTTGGTGCAGGAAACCACTTTTGCACTTGTATTAGTGTGGAAAAACCACTTTTCGCACTTGTGTTAGTATTCAAAAAACAACCTTTCGCACTTGTGTTAGTGTTGAAAAACCATTTTTCGCACTTGTGTTGGTGCAGGAAACCACGTTTGCACTTGTATTAGTGTGGAAAAAACACTTTTTGCACCTGTGTTGGTGCAGGAAACCACTTTTGCACTTGTATTTGTGTGGAAAAAACACTTTTCGCACTTGTGTTAGTGTTGAAAAACCACTTTTCGCACTTGTGTTAGTGTTGAAAAACCACATTTCGCACTTGTGTTAGTGTTGAAAAACCACATTTCGCACTTGTGTTGGTGCAGGAAACCACTTTTGCACTTGTATTAGTGTGGAAAAAACACTTTTCGCACTTGTGTTGGTGCAGGAAACCACTTTTGCACTTGTATTTGTGTGGAAAAAACACTTTTCGCACTTGTGTTAGTGTTGAAAAACCACTTTTCGCACTTGTGTTAGTGTTGAAAAACCACATTTCGCACTTGTGTTGGTGCAGGAAACCACTTTTGCACTTGTATTAGTGTGGAAAAAACACTTTTTGCACTTGTGGTAGTGTTGAAAAACCACTTTTCGCACTTGTGTTAGTGTTGAAAAACCACTTTTCGCACTTGTGTTGGTGCAGGAAACCACTTTTGCACTTGTGTTAGTGTTGAAAAACCACTTTTCGCACTTGTGTTGGTGCAGGAAACCTTGTGGTGTGCACTTGTGGTGTGGAAAAAACACTTTTTGCACTTGTGATAGTGTTGAAAAACCACTTTTCGCACTTGTGTTGGTGCAGGAAACCACTTTTGCACTTGTATTAGTGTGGAAAAACCACTTTTCGCACTTGTGTTAGTATTCAAAAAACAACCTTTCGCACTTGTGTTAGTGTTGAAAAACCATTTTTCGCACTTGTGTTGGTGCAGGAAACCACGTTTGCACTTGTATTAGTGTGGAAAAAACACTTTTTGCACTTGTGTTGGTGCAGGAAACCACTTTTGCACTTGTATTTGTGTGGAAAAAACACTTTTCGCACTTGTGTTAGTGTTGAAAAACCACTTTTCGCACTTGTGTTAGTGTTGAAAAACCACATTTCGCACTTGTGTTAGTGTTGAAAAACCACATTTCGCACTTGTGTTGGTGCAGGAAACCACTTTTGCACTTGTATTAGTGTGGAAAAAACACTTTTCGCACTTGTGTTGGTGCAGGAAACCACTTTTGCACTTGTATTTGTGTGGAAAAAACACTTTTCGCACTTGTGTTAGTGTTGAAAAACCACTTTTCGCACTTGTGTTAGTGTTGAAAAACCACATTTCGCACTTGTGTTGGTGCAGGAAACCACTTTTGCACTTGTATTAGTGTGGAAAAACCACTTTTTGCACTTGTGGTAGTGTTGAAAAACCACTTTTCGCACTTGTGTTAGTGTTGAAAAACCACTTTTCGCACTTGTGTTGGTGCAGGAAACCACTTTTGCACTTGTATTAGTGTGGGAAAAACACTTTTTGCACTTGTGATAGTGTTGAAAAACCGCTTTTCGCACTTGTGTTAGTGTTGAAAAAGCACTTTTCGCACTTGTGTTATTGTTGAAAAACCACTTTTCGCACTTGTGTTAGTGTTGAAAAACCACTTTTCGCACTTCTGTTGGTGCAGGAAACCACTTTTGCACTTGCATTTGTGTGGAAAAAACACTTTTCGCACTTGTGTTAGTGTTGAAAAACCACTTTTCGCACTTGTGTTAGTGTTGAAAAACCACATTTCGCACTTGTGTTAGTGTTGAAAAACCACATTTCGCACTTGTGTTGGTGCAGGAAACCACTTTTGCACTTGTATTAGTGTGGAAAAAACACTTTTCGCACTTGTGTTGGTGCAGGAAACCACTTTTGCACTTGTATTTGTGTGGAAAAAACACTTTTCGCACTTGTGTTAGTGTTGAAAAACCACTTTTCGCACTTGTGTTAGTGTTGAAAAACCACATTTCGCACTTGTGTTGGTGCAGGAAACCACTTTTGCACTTGTATTAGTGTGGAAAAAACACTTTTTGCACTTGTGGTAGTGTTGGAAAACCACTTTTCGCACTTGTGTTAGTTTTGAAAAACCACTTTTCGCACTTGTGTTGCTGCGGGAAACCACTTTTGCACTTGTGTTAGTGTTGAAAAACCACTTTTCGCACTTGTGTTAGTGCAGGAAACGTTGTGGTGTGCACTTGTGGTGTGGAAAAAACACTTTTTGCACTTGTGATAGTGTTGAAAAACCACTTTTCGCACTTGTGTTAGTGTTGAAAAACCACTTTTCGCACTTGTTTTGGTGCAGGAAACCACTTTTGCACTTGTATTAGTGTGGAAAAACCACTTTTCGCACTTGTGTTAGTGTTGAAAAACCACTTTTCGCACTTGTGTTAGTGTTGAAAAACCACTTTTCGCACTTGTGTTGGTGCAGGAAACCACTTTTGCACTTGTATTAGTGTGGGAAAAACACTTTTTGCACTTGTGATAGTGTTGAAAAACCACTTTTCGCACTTGTGTTAGTGTTGAAAAACCACTTTTCGCACTTGTGTTATTGTTGAAAAACCACTTTTCGCACTTGTGTTAGTGTTGAAAAACCACTTTTCGCACTTCTGTTGGTGCAGGAAACCACTTTTGCACTTGTATTAGTGTGGAAAAAACACTTTTCGCACTTGTGTTAGTGTTGAAAAACCACTTTTCGCACTTGTGTTAGTGTTGAAAAACCACTTTTCGCACTTGTGTTGGTGCAGGAAACCACTTTTCCACTTGTATTAGTGTGGAAAAAACACTTTTTGCACTTGTGATAGTGTTGAAAAACCACTTTTCGCACTTGTGTTAGTGTTGAAAAACCACTTTTCGCACTTGTGTTGGTGCAGGAAACCACTTTTGCACTTGTATTAGTGTGGAAAAAACACTTTTGCACTTGTGATAGTGTTGAAAAACCACTTTTCGCACTTGTGTTAGTGTTGAAAAACCACTTTTCGCACTTGTGTTGGTGCAGGAAACCACTTTTGCACTTGCATTCGTGTGGAAAAACCACTTTTCGCACTTGTGTTAGTATTCAAAAAACAACCTTTCGCACTTGTGTTAGTGTTGAAAAACCACTTTTCGCACTTGTGTTGGTGCAGGAAACCACGTTTGCACTTGTATTAGTGTGGAAAAAACACTTTTCGCACTTGTGTTGGTGCAGGAAACCACTTTTGCACTTGTATTTGTGTGGAAAAAACACTTTTCGCACTTGTGTTAGTGTTGAAAAACCACTTTTCGCACTTGTGTTAGTGTTGAAAAACCACTTTTGCACTTGTATTAGTGTGGAAAAACCACTTTTCGCACTTGTGTTAGTGTTGAAAAACCACTTTTCGCACTTGTGTTAGTGTTGAAAAACCACTTTTCGCACTTGTGTTGGTGCAGGAAACAACTTTTGCACTTGTATTAGTGTGGAAAAAACACTTTTTGCACTTGTGATAGTGTTGAAAAACCACTTTTTGCACTTGTGTTAGTGTTGAAAAACCACTTTTCACACTTGTGTTGGTGCAGGAAACCACTTTTGCACTTGTATTAGTGTGGAAAAACCACTTTTCACACTTGTGTTAGTGTTGAAAAACCACTTTTCGCACTTGTGTTAGTGTTGAAAAACCACTTTTCGCACTTGTGTTTGTGCAGGAAACCACTTTTGCACTTGTATTAGTGTGGAAAAAACACTTTTTGCACTTGTGATAGTGTTGAAAAACCACTTTTCGCACTTGTGTTAGTGTTGAAAAATCACTTTTCGCACTTGTGTTGGTGCAGGAAACCACTTTTGCACTTGTATTAGTGTGGAAAAACCACTTTTCGCACTTGTGTTAGTGTTGAAAAACCACTTTTCGCACTTGTGTTAGTGTTGAAAAACCACTTTTCGCACTTGTGTTGGTGCAGGAAACCACGTTTGCACTTGTATTAGTGTGGAAAAAACACTTTTTGCACTTGTGATAGTGTTGAAAAACCACTTTTCGCACTTGTGTTAGTGTTGAAAAACCACTTTTCGCACTTGTGTTGGTGCAGGAAACCACTTTTGCACTTGTATTAGTGTGGAAAAAACACTTTTGCACTTGTGATAGTGTTGAAAAACCACTTTTCGCACTTGTGTTAGTGTTGAAAAACCACTTTTCGCACTTGTGTTGGTGCAGGAAACCACTTTTGCACTTGCATTAGTGTGGAAAAACCACTTTTCGCACTTGTGTTAGTATTCAAAAAACAACCTTTCGCACTTGTGTTAGTGTTGAAAAACCACTTTTCGCACTTGTGTTGGTGCAGGAAACCACGTTTGCACTTGTATTAGTGTGGAAAAAACACTTTTCGCACTTGTGTTGGTGCAGGAAACCACTTTTGCACTTGTATTTGTGTGGAAAAAACACTTTTCGCACTTGTGTTAGTGTTGAAAAACCACTTTTCGCACTTGTGTTAGTGTTGAAAAACCACATTTCGCACTTGTGTTAGTGTTGAAAAACCACATTTCGCACTTGTGTTGGTGCAGGAAACCACTTTTGCACTTGTATTAGTGTGGAAAAAACACTTTTCGCACTTGTGTTGGTGCAGGAAACCACTTTTGCACTTGTATTTGTGTGGAAAAAACACTTTTCGCACTTGTGTTAGTGTTGAAAAACCACTTTTTGCACTTGTGTTAGTGTTGAAAAACCACATTTCGCACTTGTGTTGGTGCAGGAAACCACTTTTGCACTTGTATTAGTGTGGAAAAAACACTTTTTGCACTTGTGGTAGTGTTGAAAAACCACTTTTCGCACTTGTGTTAGTGTTGAAAAACCACTTTTCGCACTTGTGTTGGTGCAGGAAACCACTTTTGCACTTGTGTTAGTGTTGAAAAACCACTTTTCGCACTTGTGTCGGTGCAGGAAACCTTGTGGTGTGCACTTGTGGTGTGGAAAAAACACTTTTTGCACTTGTGATAGTGTTGAAAAACCACTTTTCGCACTTGTGTTAGTGTTGAAAAACCACTTTTCGCACTTGTGTTGGTGCAGGAAACCACTTTTGCCCTTGTATTAGTGTGGAAAAACCACTTTTCGCACTTGTGTTAGTGTTGAAAAACCACTTTTCGCACTTGTGTTAGTGTTGAAAAACCACTTTTCGCACTTGTGTTGGTGCAGGAAACCACTTTTGCACTTGTATTAGTGTGGGAAAAACACTTTTTGCACTTGTGATAGTGTTGAAAAACCGCTTTTCGCACTTGTGTTAGTGTTGAAAAACCACTTTTCGCACTTGTGTTATTGTTGAAAAACCACTTTTCGCACTTGTGTTAGTGTTGAAAAACCACTTTTCGCACTTCTGTTGGTGCAGGAAACCACTTTTGCACTTGTATTTGTGTGGAAAAAACACTTTTCGCACTTGTGTTAGTGTTGAAAAACCACTTTTCGCACTTGTGTTAGTGTTGAAAAACCACATTTCGCACTTGTGTTAGTGTTGAAAAACCACATTTCGCACTTGTGTTGGTGCAGGAAACCACTTTTGCACTTGTATTAGTGTGGGAAAAACACTTTTTGCACTTGTGATAGTGTTGAAAAACCGCTTTTCGCACTTGTGTTAGTGTTGAAAAACCACTTTTCGCACTTGTGTTATTGTTGAAAAACCACTTTTCGCACTTGTGTTAGTGTTGAAAAACCACTTTTCGCACTTCTGTTGGTGCAGGAAACCACTTTTGCACTTGTATTTGTGTGGAAAAAACACTTTTCGCACTTGTGTTAGTGTTGAAAAACCACTTTTCGCACTTGTGTTAGTGTTGAAAAACCACATTTCGCACTTGTGTTAGTGTTGAAAAACCACATTTCGCACTTGTGTTGGTGCAGGAAACCACTTTTGCACTTGTATTAGTGTGGAAAAAACACTTTTCGCACTTGTGTTGGTGCAGGAAACCACTTTTGCACTTGTATTTGTGTGGAAAAAAACACTTTTCGCACTTGTGTTAGTGTTGAAAAACCACTTTTCGCACTTGTGTTAGTGTTGAAAAACCACATTTCGCACTTGTGTTGGTGCAGGAAACCACTTTTGCACTTGTATTAGTGTGGAAAAAACACTTTTTGCACTTGTGGTAGTGTTGAAAAACCACTTTTCGCACTTGTGTTAGTGTTGAAAAACCACTTTTCGCACTTGTGTTGGTGCAGGAAACCACTTTTGCACTTGTGTTAGTGTTGAAAAACCACTTTTCGCACTTGTGTTGGTGCAGGAAACCTTGTGGTGTGCACTTGTGGTGTGGAAAAAACACTTTTTGCACTTGTGATAGTGTTGAAAAACCGCTTTTCGCACTTGTGTTAGTGTTGAAAAACCACTTTTCGCACTTGTGTTATTGTTGAAAAACCACTTTTCGCACTTGTGTTAGTGTTGAAAAACCACTTTTCGCACTTCTGTTGGTGCAGGAAACCACTTTTCCACTTGTATTAGTATGGAAAAAACACTTTTCGCACTTGTGTTAGTGTTGAAAAACCACTTTTCGCACTTGTGATAGTGTTGAAAAACCACTTTTCGCACTTGTGTTAGTGTTGAAAAACCCACTTTTCGCACTTGTGTTGGTGCAGGAAACCACTTTTGCACTTGTATTAGTGTGGAAAACCACTTTTTGCACTTGTGTTAGTGTTGAAAAACCACTTTTTGCACTTGTGTTAGTGTTGAAAAACCACTTTTCGCACTTGTGTTGGTGCGGGAAACCACTTTTGCACTTGTATTAGTGTGGGAAAAACACTTTTTGCACTTGTGATAGTGTTGAAAAACCGCTTTTCGCACTTGTGTTAGTGTTGAAAAACCACTTTTCGCACTTGTGTTATTGTTGAAAAACCACTTTTCGCACTTGTGTTAGTGTTGAAAAACCTCTTTTCGCACTTCTGTTGGTGCAGGAAACCACTTTTGCACTTGTATTAGTATGGAAAAAACACTTTTCGCACTTGTGTTAGTGTTGAAAAACCACTTTTCGCACTTGTGTTAGTGTTGAAAAACCACTTTTCGCACTTGTGTTGGTGCAGGAAACCACTTTTCCACTTGTATTAGTGTGGAAAAAACACTTTTTGCACTTGTGATAGTGTTGAAAAACCACTTTTCGCACTTGTGTTAGTGTTGAAAAAACACTTTTCGCACTTCTATTAGTGTGGAAAAACCACTTTTCGCACTTGTGTTAGTGTTGAAAAACCACTTTTCGCACTTGTGTTAGTGTTGAAAAACCACTTTTCGCACTCGTGTCAGTATTGAAACCACATTCCGCACTTGGGGCAGTGTTGAACAATCACTTTTCGCACTCCCGTTAAAGTTGAATAATCACTTTTCACACTTGTGTTAGTGTTGAAAACCACTTTCCCACTTGTGTTGGTGTTGTAAAACCACTTTCCCCACTTGTGTTAGTGTTGTAAAACCACCTTCCCCACTTGTGTTAGTGATGCAAAAGCACTTTCCACATTTGTGATAATGTTGCAAAACCATTTTGCGCACTTGTGTAGTTGTGGCAAAACCACCTTTCGCGCTCCTGTTAGTGTTGAAAACCACTTTCCACACTCGTGCTCGTTTTGAAAAACACTTTTCACACCTGTGTTAATGTTGAAAACACAACTTTTCGCACTCGCGTTCGTGTCAAAAAGCACTTGTCTCACTTGTGCCAGTGTTGAAAAACCATGTTCCGCACTTGTGTTTGTGTTGAAAAACCACTTTCCGCACTTGTGATGGCGTTGAAAACCACTTTCCACACATGCACTGGTGTTGCAAAACCACTTTCCACACATGTACTGGTGTTGCAAAACCACTTTCCACACACATACTGTTGTTGCAAGTCCACTTTCCACACACGTTCCAGTGTTGCAAAACCACTTTCCACACACGTACTGGTGTTGCAAAACCACTTTCCACACTCGTACTGGAGTTGCAAAACCATTTTCCACACACATACTATTATTGCAAAACCACTTTCCACACACATACTAGTGTTACAAAAGCACTTTCCCCACATGCAATGGTGTTGCAAAACCACTTTTCGCACTTGTGTCAGTGTTGAAACCACAATCCGCACTCGGGGCCGAGTTGAATAATCACTTTTCGCACTCCCCTTCAAGTTGAACAATCACTTTTCACACTTGTGCTAGCGTTGAAACCCACATTCCACACATGCACTAGTGTTGCAAAACCACTTTCCACACATACACTCATGTTGCAAAACCACTTTTCGCAATCGTGTCAGTGTTTGAAATACCACTTTCCGCACTCGGGACAGTATTGAATATCACTTTTCGCACTTGTGCTGGCGTTGAAAACCACTTGTCACACCCCACTTCGTGTTGAAAAACACTTTTCACACTTGTGTTAATGTTGAAAAACCACTTTTCGCACTTGTGTTAGTGTTGAAAAACCACTTTTCACACTTGTGTTAGTGTTGAAAACCACTTTTCGCACTTGTGTTGGTGCAGGAAACCACTTTTGCACTTGTATTAGTGTGGAAAAACCACTTTTCGCACTTGTGTTAGTATTCAAAAAACAACCTTTCGCACTTGTGTTAGTGTTGAAAAACCATTTTTCGCACTTGTGTTGGTGCAGGAAACCACGTTTGCACTTGTATTAGTGTGGAAAAAACACTTTTTGCACCTGTGTTGGTGCAGGAAACCACTTTTGCACTTGTATTTGTGTGGAAAAAACACTTTTCGCACTTGTGTTAGTGTTGAAAAACCACTTTTCGCACTTGTGTTAGTGTTGAAAAACCACATTTCGCACTTGTGTTAGTGTTGAAAAACCACATTTCGCACTTGTGTTGGTGCAGGAAACCACTTTTGCACTTGTATTAGTGTGGAAAAAACACTTTTCGCACTTGTGTTGGTGCAGGAAACCACTTTTGCACTTGTATTTGTGTGGAAAAAACACTTTTCGCACTTGTGTTAGTGTTGAAAAACCACTTTTCGCACTTGTGTTAGTGTTGAAAAACCACATTTCGCACTTGTGTTGGTGCAGGAAACCACTTTTGCACTTGTATTAGTGTGGAAAAAACACTTTTTGCACTTGTGGTAGTGTTGAAAAACCACTTTTCGCACTTGTGTTAGTGTTGAAAAACCACTTTTCGCACTTGTGTTGGTGCAGGAAACCACTTTTGCACTTGTGTTAGTGTTGAAAAACCACTTTTCGCACTTGTGTTGGTGCAGGAAACCTTGTGGTGTGCACTTGTGGTGTGGAAAAAACACTTTTTGCACTTGTGATAGTGTTGAAAAACCACTTTTCGCACTTGTGTTGGTGCAGGAAACCACTTTTGCACTTGTATTAGTGTGGAAAAACCACTTTTCGCACTTGTGTTAGTATTCAAAAAACAACCTTTCGCACTTGTGTTAGTGTTGAAAAACCATTTTTCGCACTTGTGTTGGTGCAGGAAACCACGTTTGCACTTGTATTAGTGTGGAAAAAACACTTTTTGCACTTGTGTTGGTGCAGGAAACCACTTTTGCACTTGTATTTGTGTGGAAAAAACACTTTTCGCACTTGTGTTAGTGTTGAAAAACCACTTTTCGCACTTGTGTTAGTGTTGAAAAACCACATTTCGCACTTGTGTTAGTGTTGAAAAACCACATTTCGCACTTGTGTTGGTGCAGGAAACCACTTTTGCACTTGTATTAGTGTGGAAAAAACACTTTTCGCACTTGTGTTGGTGCAGGAAACCACTTTTGCACTTGTATTTGTGTGGAAAAAACACTTTTCGCACTTGTGTTAGTGTTGAAAAACCACTTTTCGCACTTGTGTTAGTGTTGAAAAACCACATTTCGCACTTGTGTTGGTGCAGGAAACCACTTTTGCACTTGTATTAGTGTGGAAAAACCACTTTTTGCACTTGTGGTAGTGTTGAAAAACCACTTTTCGCACTTGTGTTAGTGTTGAAAAACCACTTTTCGCACTTGTGTTGGTGCAGGAAACCACTTTTGCACTTGTATTAGTGTGGGAAAAACACTTTTTGCACTTGTGATAGTGTTGAAAAACCGCTTTTCGCACTTGTGTTAGTGTTGAAAAAGCACTTTTCGCACTTGTGTTATTGTTGAAAAACCACTTTTCGCACTTGTGTTAGTGTTGAAAAACCACTTTTCGCACTTCTGTTGGTGCAGGAAACCACTTTTGCACTTGCATTTGTGTGGAAAAAACACTTTTCGCACTTGTGTTAGTGTTGAAAAACCACTTTTCGCACTTGTGTTAGTGTTGAAAAACCACATTTCGCACTTGTGTTAGTGTTGAAAAACCACATTTCGCACTTGTGTTGGTGCAGGAAACCACTTTTGCACTTGTATTAGTGTGGAAAAAACACTTTTCGCACTTGTGTTGGTGCAGGAAACCACTTTTGCACTTGTATTTGTGTGGAAAAAACACTTTTCGCACTTGTGTTAGTGTTGAAAAACCACTTTTCGCACTTGTGTTAGTGTTGAAAAACCACATTTCGCACTTGTGTTGGTGCAGGAAACCACTTTTGCACTTGTATTAGTGTGGAAAAAACACTTTTTGCACTTGTGGTAGTGTTGGAAAACCACTTTTCGCACTTGTGTTAGTTTTGAAAAACCACTTTTCGCACTTGTGTTGCTGCGGGAAACCACTTTTGCACTTGTGTTAGTGTTGAAAAACCACTTTTCGCACTTGTGTTAGTGCAGGAAACGTTGTGGTGTGCACTTGTGGTGTGGAAAAAACACTTTTTGCACTTGTGATAGTGTTGAAAAACCACTTTTCGCACTTGTGTTAGTGTTGAAAAACCACTTTTCGCACTTGTTTTGGTGCAGGAAACCACTTTTGCACTTGTATTAGTGTGGAAAAACCACTTTTCGCACTTGTGTTAGTGTTGAAAAACCACTTTTCGCACTTGTGTTAGTATTGAAAAACCACTTTTCGCACTTGTGTTGGTGCAGGAAACCACTTTTGCACTTGTATTAGTGTGGGAAAAACACTTTTTGCACTTGTGATAGTGTTGAAAAACCACTTTTCGCACTTGTGTTAGTGTTGAAAAACCACTTTTCGCACTTGTGTTATTGTTGAAAAACCACTTTTCGCACTTGTGTTAGTGTTGAAAAACCACTTTTCGCACTTCTGTTGGTGCAGGAAACCACTTTTGCACTTGTATTAGTGTGGAAAAAACACTTTTCGCACTTGTGTTAGTGTTGAAAAACCACTTTTCGCACTTGTGTTAGTGTTGAAAAACCACTTTTCGCACTTGTGTTGGTGCAGGAAACCACTTTTCCACTTGTATTAGTGTGGAAAAAACACTTTTTGCACTTGTGATAGTGTTGAAAAACCACTTTTCGCACTTGTGTTAGTGTTGAAAAAACACTTTTCACACTTGTATTAGTGTGGAAAAACTACTTTTCGCACTTGTGTTAGTGTTGAAAAACCACTTTTCGCACTTGTGTTAGTGTTGAAAAACCACTTTTCGCACTCGTGTCAGTATTGAAACCACATTCCGCACTTGGGGCAGTGTTGAACAATCACTTTTCGCACTCCCGTTAAAGTTGAATAATCACTTTTCACACTTGTGTTAGTGTTGAAAACCACTTTCCCACTTGTGTTGGTGTTGTAAAACCACTTTCCCCACTTGTGTTAGTGTTGTAAAACCACCTTCCCCACTTGTGTTAGTGATGCAAAAGCACTTTCCACATTTGTGATAATGTTGCAAAACCATTTTGCGCACTTGTGTTGTTGTGGCAAAACCACCTTTCGCGCTCCTGTTAGTGTTGAAAACCACTTTCCACACTCGTGCTCGTTTTGAAAAACACTTTTCACACCTGTGTTAATGTTGAAAACACAACTTTTCACACTCGCGTTCGTGTCAAAAAGCACTTGTCTCACTTGTGCCAGTGTTGAAAAACCATGTTCCGCACTTGTGTTTGTGTTGAAAAACCACTTTCCGCACTTGTGATGGCGTTGAAAACCACTTCCCACACATGCACTGGTGCTGCAAAACCACTTTCCACACATGTACTGGTGTTGCAAAACCACTTTCCACACACGTACTGTTGTTGCAAGTCCACTTTCCACACACGTTCCAGTGTTGCAAAACCACTTTCCACACACGTACTGGTGTTGCAAAACCACTTTCCACACTCGTACTGGAGTTGCAAAACCATTTTCCACACACATACTATTATTGCAAAACCACTTTCCACACACGTACTAGTGTTACAAAAGCACTTTCCCCACATGCAATGGTGTTGCAAAACCACTTTTCGCACTTGTGTCAGTGTTGAAACCACAATCCGCACTCGGGGCCGAGTTGAATAATCACTTTTCGCACTCCCCTTCAAGTTGAACAATCACTTTTCACACTTGTGCTAGCGTTGAAACCCACATTCCACACATGCACTAGTGTTGCAAAACCACTTTCCACACATGCACTCATGTTGCAAAACCACTTTTCGCAATCGTGTCAGTGTTTGAAATACCACTTTCCGCACTCGGGACAGTATTGAATATCACTTTTCGCACTTGTGCTGGCGTTGAAAACCACTTGTCACACCCCACTTCGTGTTGAAAAACCACTTTTCGCCCTCGTGCTAGTGTTGAAAAACACTTTTCACACTTGTGTTAATGTTGAAAAACCACTTTTCGCACTTGTGTTAGTGTTGAAAAACCACTTTTCACACTTGTGTTAGTGTTGAAAAACCACTTTTCGCACTTGTGTTGGTGCAGGAAACCACTTTTGCACTTGTATTAGTGTGGAAAAACCACTTTTCGCACTTGTGTTAGTGTTGAAAAAAAAACTTTTCGCACTTGTGTTAGTGTTGAAAAACCACTTTTCGCACTTGTGTTAGTGTTGAAAAACCACTTTTCGCACTTGTGTTGGTGCAGGAAACCTTGTGGTGTGCACTTGTGGTGTGGAAAAAACACTTTTTGCACTTGTGATAGTGTTGAAAAACCACTTTTCGCACTTGCGTTAGTGTTGAAAAACCACTTTTCGCACTTGTGTTGGTGCAGGAAACCACTTTTGCACTTGTATTAGTGTGGAAAAACCACTTTTCGCACTTGTGTTAGTGTTGAAAAACCACTTTTCGCACTTGTGTTAGTGTTGAAAACCACTTTTCGCACTTGTGTTGGTGCAGGAAACCACTTTTGCACTTGTATTAGTGTGGGAAAAACACTTTTTGCACTTGTGATAGTGTTGAAAAACCGCTTTTCGCACTTGTGTTAGTGTTGAAAAACCACTTTTCGCACTTGTGTTATTGTTGAAAAACCACTTTTCGCACTTGTGTTAGTGTTGAAAAACCACTTTTCGCACTTCTGTTGGTGCAGGAAACCACTTTTGCACTTGTATTAGTGTGGAAAAAACACTTTTCGCACTTGTGTTAGTGTTGAAAAACCACTTTTCGCACTTGTGTTATTGTTGAAAAACCACTTTTCGCACTTGTGTTAGTGTTGAAAAACCACTTTTCGCACTTCTGTTGGTGCAGGAAACCACTTTTGCACTTGCATTTGTGTGGAAAAAACACTTTCGCACTTGTGTTAGTGTTGAAAAACCACTTTTCGCACTTGTGTTAGTGTTGAAAAACCACATTTCGCACTTGTGTTAGTGTTGAAAAACCACATTTCGCACTTGTGTTGGTGCAGGAAACCACTTTTGCACTTGTATTAGTGTGGAAAAAACACTTTTCGCACTTGTGTTGGTGCAGGAAACCACTTTTGCACTTGTATTTGTGTGGAAAAAACACTTTTCGCACTTGTGTTAGTGTTGAAAAACCACTTTTCGCACTTGTGTTAGTGTTGAAAAACCACATTTCGCACTTGTGTTGGTGCAGGAAACCACTTTTGCACTTGTATTAGTGTGGAAAAAACACTTTTTGCACTTGTGGTAGTGTTGGAAAACCACTTTTCGCACTTGTGTTAGTTTTGAAAAACCACTTTTCGCACTTGTGTTGCTGCGGGAAACCACTTTTGCACTTGTGTTAGTGTTGAAAAACCACTTTTCGCACTTGTGTTAGTGCAGGAAACGTTGTGGTGTGCACTTGTGGTGTGGAAAAAACACTTTTTGCACTTGTGATAGTGTTGAAAAACCACTTTTCGCACTTGTGTTAGTGTTGAAAAACCACTTTTCGCACTTGTTTTGGTGCAGGAAACCACTTTTGCACTTGTATTAGTGTGGAAAAACCACTTTTCGCACTTGTGTTAGTGTTGAAAAACCACTTTTCGCACTTGTGTTAGTGTTGAAAAACCACTTTTCGCACTTGTGTTGGTGCAGGAAACCACTTTTGCACTTGTATTAGTGTGGGAAAAACACTTTTTGCACTTGTGATAGTGTTGAAAAACCACTTTTCGCACTTGTGTTAGTGTTGAAAAACCACTTTTCGCACTTGTGTTATTGTTGAAAAACCACTTTTCGCACTTGTGTTAGTGTTGAAAAACCACTTTTCGCACTTCTGTTGGTGCAGGAAACCACTTTTGCACTTGTATTAGTGTGGAAAAAACACTTTTCGCACTTGTGTTAGTGTTGAAAAACCACTTTTCGCACTTGTGTTAGTGTTGAAAAACCACTTTTCGCACTTGTGTTGGTGCAGGAAACCACTTTTCCACTTGTATTAGTGTGGAAAAAACACTTTTTGCACTTGTGATAGTGTTGAAAAACCACTTTTCGCACTTGTGTTAGTGTTGAAAAAACACTTTTCACACTTGTATTAGTGTGGAAAAACTACTTTTCGCACTTGTGTTAGTGTTGAAAAACCACTTTTCGCACTTGTGTTAGTGTTGAAAAACCACTTTTCGCACTCGTGTCAGTATTGAAACCACATTCCGCACTTGGGGCAGTGTTGAACAATCACTTTTCGCACTCCCGTTAAAGTTGAATAATCACTTTTCACACTTGTGTTAGTGTTGAAAACCACTTTCCCACTTGTGTTGGTGTTGTAAAACCACTTTCCCCACTTGTGTTAGTGTTGTAAAACCACCTTCCCCACTTGTGTTAGTGATGCAAAAGCACTTTCCACATTTGTGATAATGTTGCAAAACCATTTTGCGCACTTGTGTTGTTGTGGCAAAACCACCTTTCGCGCTCCTGTTAGTGTTGAAAACCACTTTCCACACTCGTGCTCGTTTTGAAAAACACTTTTCACACCTGTGTTAATGTTGAAAACACAACTTTTCACACTCGCGTTCGTGTCAAAAAGCACTTGTCTCACTTGTGCCAGTGTTGAAAAACCATGTTCCGCACTTGTGTTTGTGTTGAAAAACCACTTTCCGCACTTGTGATGGCGTTGAAAACCACTTCCCACACATGCACTGGTGCTGCAAAACCACTTTCCACACATGTACTGGTGTTGCAAAACCACTTTCCACACACGTACTGTTGTTGCAAGTCTACTTTCCACACACGTTCCAGTGTTGCAAAACCACTTTCCACACACGTACTGGTGTTGCAAAACCACTTTCCACACTCGTACTGGAGTTGCAAAACCATTTTCCACACACATACTATTATTGCAAAACCACTTTCCACACACGTACTAGTGTTACAAAAGCACTTTCCCCACATGCAATGGTGTTGCAAAACCACTTTTCGCACTTGTGTCAGTGTTGAAACCACAATCCGCACTCGGGGCCGAGTTGAATAATCACTTTTCGCACTCCCCTTCAAGTTGAACAATCACTTTTCACACTTGTGCTAGCGTTGAAACCCACATTCCACACATGCACTAGTGTTGCAAAACCACTTTCCACACATGCACTCATGTTGCAAAACCACTTTTCGCAATCGTGTCAGTGTTTGAAATACCACTTTCCGCACTCGGGACAGTATTGAATATCACTTTTCGCACTTGTGCTGGCGTTGAAAACCACTTGTCACACCCCACTTCGTGTTGAAAAACCACTTTTCGCCCTCGTGCTAGTGTTGAAAAACACTTTTCACACTTGTGTTAATGTTGAAAAACCACTTTTCGCACTTGTGTTAGTGTTGAAAAACCACTTTTCACACTTGTGTTAGTGTTGAAAAACCACTTTTCGCACTTGTGTTGGTGCAGGAAACCACTTTTGCACTTGTATTAGTGTGGAAAAACCACTTTTCGCACTTGTGTTAGTGTTGAAAAAAAAACTTTTCGCACTTGTGTTAGTGTTGAAAACCACTTTTCGCACTTGTGTTAGTGTTGAAAAACCACTTTTCGCACTTGTGTTGGTGCAGGAAACCTTGTGGTGTGCACTTGTGGTGTGGAAAAAACACTTTTTGCACTTGTGATAGTGTTGAAAAACCACTTTTCGCACTTGCGTTAGTGTTGAAAAACCACTTTTCGCACTTGTGTTGGTGCAGGAAACCACTTTTGCACTTGTATTAGTGTGGAAAAACCACTTTTCGCACTTGTGTTAGTGTTGAAAAACCACTTTTCGCACTTGTGTTAGTGTTGAAAAACCACTTTTCGCACTTGTGTTGGTGCAGGAAACCACTTTTGCACTTGTATTAGTGTGGGAAAAACACTTTTTGCACTTGTGATAGTGTTGAAAAACCGCTTTTCGCACTTGTGTTAGTGTTGAAAAACCACTTTTCGCACTTGTGTTATTGTTGAAAAACCACTTTTCGCACTTGTGTTAGTGTTGAAAAACCACTTTTCGCACTTCTGTTGGTGCAGGAAACCACTTTTGCACTTGTATTAGTGTGGAAAAAACACTTTTCGCACTTGTGTTAGTGTTGAAAAACCACTTTTCGCACTTGTGTTATTGTTGAAAAACCACTTTTCGCACTTGTGTTAGTGTTGAAAAACCACTTTTCGCACTTCTGTTGGTGCAGGAAACCACTTTTGCACTTGCATTTGTGTGGAAAAAACACTTTTCGCACTTGTGTTAGTGTTGAAAAACCACTTTTCGCACTTGTGTTAGTGTTGAAAAACCACATTTCGCACTTGTGTTAGTGTTGAAAAACCACATTTCGCACTTGTGTTGGTGCAGGAAACCACTTTTGCACTTGTATTAGTGTGGAAAAAACACTTTTCGCACTTGTGTTGGTGCAGGAAACCACTTTTGCACTTGTATTTGTGTGGAAAAAACACTTTTCGCACTTGTGTTAGTGTTGAAAAACCACTTTTCGCACTTGTGTTAGTGTTGAAAAACCACATTTCGCACTTGTGTTGGTGCAGGAAACCACTTTTGCACTTGTATTAGTGTGGAAAAAACACTTTTTGCACTTGTGGTAGTGTTGGAAAACCACTTTTCGCACTTGTGTTAGTTTTGAAAAACCACTTTTCGCACTTGTGTTGCTGCGGGAAACCACTTTTGCACTTGTGTTAGTGTTGAAAAACCACTTTTCGCACTTGTGTTAGTGCAGGAAACGTTGTGGTGTGCACTTGTGGTGTGGAAAAAACACTTTTTGCACTTGTGATAGTGTTGAAAAACCACTTTTCGCACTTGTGTTAGTGTTGAAAAACCACTTTTCGCACTTGTTTTGGTGCAGGAAACCACTTTTGCACTTGTATTAGTGTGGAAAAACCACTTTTCGCACTTGTGTTAGTGTTGAAAAACCACTTTTCGCACTTGTGTTAGTGTTGAAAAACCACTTTTCGCACTTGTGTTGGTGCAGGAAACCACTTTTGCACTTGTATTAGTGTGGGAAAAACACTTTTTGCACTTGTGATAGTGTTGAAAAACCACTTTTCGCACTTGTGTTAGTGTTGAAAAACCACTTTTCGCACTTGTGTTATTGTTGAAAAACCACTTTTCGCACTTGTGTTAGTGTTGAAAAACCACTTTTCGCACTTCTGTTGGTGCAGGAAACCACTTTTGCACTTGTATTAGTGTGGAAAAAACACTTTTCGCACTTGTGTTAGTGTTGAAAAACCACTTTTCGCACTTGTGTTAGTGTTGAAAACCCACTTTTCGCACTTGTGTTGGTGCAGGAAACCACTTTTCCACTTGTATTAGTGTGGAAAAAACACTTTTTGCACTTGTGATAGTGTTGAAAAACCACTTTTCGCACTTGTGTTAGTGTTGAAAAAACACTTTTCACACTTGTATTAGTGTGGAAAAACTACTTTTCGCACTTGTGTTAGTGTTGAAAAACCACTTTTCGCACTTGTGTTAGTGTTGAAAAACCACTTTTCGCACTCGTGTCAGTATTGAAACCACATTCCGCACTTGGGGCAGTGTTGAACAATCACTTTTCGCACTCCCGTTAAAGTTGAATAATCACTTTTCACACTTGTGTTAGTGTTGAAAACCACTTTCCCACTTGTGTTGGTGTTGTAAAACCACTTTCCCCACTTGTGTTAGTGTTGTAAAACCACCTTCCCCACTTGTGTTAGTGATGCAAAAGCACTTTCCACATTTGTGATAATGTTGCAAAACCATTTTGCGCACTTGTGTTGTTGTGGCAAAACCACCTTTCGCGCTCCTGTTAGTGTTGAAAACCACTTTCCACACTCGTGCTCGTTTTGAAAAACACTTTTCACACCTGTGTTAATGTTGAAAACACAACTTTTCACACTCGCGTTCGTGTCAAAAAGCACTTGTCTCACTTGTGCCAGTGTTGAAAAACCATGTTCCGCACTTGTGTTTGTGTTGAAAAACCACTTTCCGCACTTGTGATGGCGTTGAAAACCACTTCCCACACATGCACTGGTGCTGCAAAACCACTTTCCACACATGTACTGGTGTTGCAAAACCACTTTCCACACACGTACTGTTGTTGCAAGTCCACTTTCCACACACGTTCCAGTGTTGCAAAACCACTTTCCACACACGTACTGGTGTTGCAAAACCACTTTCCACACTCGTACTGGAGTTGCAAAACCATTTTCCACACACATACTATTATTGCAAAACCACTTTCCACACACGTACTAGTGTTACAAAAGCACTTTCCCCACATGCAATGGTGTTGCAAAACCACTTTTCGCACTTGTGTCAGTGTTGAAACCACAATCCGCACTCGGGGCCGAGTTGAATAATCACTTTTCGCACTCCCCTTCAAGTTGAACAATCACTTTTCACACTTGTGCTAGCGTTGAAACCCACATTCCACACATGCACTAGTGTTGCAAAACCACTTTCCACACATGCACTCATGTTGCAAAACCACTTTTCGCAATCGTGTCAGTGTTTGAAATACCACTTTCCGCACTCGGGACAGTATTGAATATCACTTTTCGCACTTGTGCTGGCGTTGAAAACCACTTGTCACACCCCACTTCGTGTTGAAAAACCACTTTTCGCCCTCGTGCTAGTGTTGAAAAACACTTTTCACACTTGTGTTAATGTTGAAAAACCACTTTTCGCACTTGTGTTAGTGTTGAAAAACCACTTTTCACACTTGTGTTAGTGTTGAAAAACCACTTTTCGCACTTGTGTTGGTGCAGGAAACCACTTTTGCACTTGTATTAGTGTGGAAAAACCACTTTTCGCACTTGTGTTAGTGTTGAAAAAAAAACTTTTCGCACTTGTGTTAGTGTTGAAAAACCACTTTTCGCACTTGTGTTAGTGTTGAAAAACCACTTTTCGCACTTGTGTTGGTGCAGGAAACCTTGTGGTGTGCACTTGTGGTGTGGAAAAAACACTTTTTGCACTTGTGATAGTGTTGAAAAACCACTTTTCGCACTTGCGTTAGTGTTGAAAAACCACTTTTCGCACTTGTGTTGGTGCAGGAAACCACTTTTGCACTTGTATTAGTGTGGAAAAACCACTTTTCGCACTTGTGTTAGTGTTGAAAAACCACTTTTCGCACTTGTGTTAGTGTTGAAAAACCACTTTTCGCACTTGTGTTGGTGCAGGAAACCACTTTTGCACTTGTATTAGTGTGGGAAAAACACTTTTTGCACTTGTGATAGTGTTGAAAAACCGCTTTTCGCACTTGTGTTAGTGTTGAAAAACCACTTTTCGCACTTGTGTTATTGTTGAAAAACCACTTTTCGCACTTGTGTTAGTGTTGAAAAACCACTTTTCGCACTTCTGTTGGTGCAGGAAACCACTTTTGCACTTGTATTAGTGTGGAAAAAACACTTTTCGCACTTGTGTTAGTGTTGAAAAACCACTTTTCGCACTTGTGTTAGTGTTGAAAAACCACTTTTCGCACTTGTGTTGGTGCAGGAAACCACTTTTCCACTTGTATTAGTGTGGAAAAAACACTTTTTGCACTTGTGATAGTGTTGAAAAACCACTTTTCGCACTTGTGTTAGTGTTGAAAAAACACTTTTCGCACTTGTATTAGTGTGGAAAAACCACTTTTCGCACTTGTGTTAGTGTTGAAAAACCACTTTTTGCCCTCGTGCTAGTGTTGAAAAACACTTTTCACACTTGTGTTAATGTTGAAAAACCACTTTTTGCACTTGTGATAGTGTTGAAAAACCACTTTTCGCACTTGTGTTAGTGTTGAAAAACCACTTTTCACACTTGTGTTGGTGCAGGAAACCACTTTTGCACTTGTATTAGTGTGGAAAAACCACTTTTCGCACTTGTGTTGGTGCAGGAAACCACTTTTGCACTTGTATTAGTGTGGAAAAAACACTTTTTGCACTTGTGTTAGTGTTGAAAAACCACATTTCGCACTTGTGTTGGTGCAGGAAACCACTTTTGCACTTGTATTAGTGTGGAAAAAACACTTTTTGCACTTGTGGTAGTGTTGAAAAACCACTTTTCGCACTTGTGTTAGTGTTGAAAAACCACTTTTCGCACTTGTGTTGGTGCAGGAAACCACTTTTGCACTTGTATTAGTGTGGAAAAACCACTTTTCGCACTTGTGTTAGTGTTGAAAAACCACTTTTCGCACTTGTATTAGTGTGGAAAAAACACTTTTTGCACTTGTGATAGTGTTGAAAAACCACTTTTGCACTTGTATTAGTGTGGAAAAAACACTTTTTGCACTTGTGATAGTGTTGAAAAACCACTTTTCGCACTTGTGTTAGTGTTGAAAAACCACTTTTCGCACTTGTGTTGGTGCAGGAAACCACTTTTGCACTTGTATTAGTGTGGAAAAAACACTTTTGCACTTGTGATAGTGTTGAAAAACCACTTTTCGCACTTGTGTTAGTGTTGAAAAACCACTTTTCGCACTTGTGTTGGTGCAAGAAACCACT
Organism: Myxine glutinosa; assembly: GCF_964187855.1. Taxonomy (NCBI): domain Eukaryota; kingdom Metazoa; phylum Chordata; class Myxini; order Myxiniformes; family Myxinidae; genus Myxine; species Myxine glutinosa. The sequence continues at coordinate 26,020 of NW_027616513.1, read as the reverse complement.
TTTGCACTTGCATTAGTGTGGAAAAAACACTTTTTGCACTTGTGTTGGTGCAGGAAACCACTTTTGCACTTGTATTTGTGTGGAAAAAACACTTTTCGCACTTGTGTTAGTGTTGAAAAACCACTTTTCGCACTTGTGTTAGTGTTGAAAAACCACATTTCGCACTTGTGTTAGTGTTGAAAAACCACATTTCACACTTGTGTTGGTGCAGGAAACCACTTTTGCACTTGTATTAGTGTGGAAAAAACACTTTTCGCACTTGTGTTGGTGCAGGAAACCACTTTTGCACTTGTATTTGTGTGGAAAAAACACTTTTCGCACTTGTGTTAGTGTTGAAAAACCACTTTTCGCACTTGCGTTAGTGTTGAAAAACCACATTTCGCACTTGTGTTGGTGCAGGAAACCACTTTTGCACTTGTATTAGTGTGGAAAAAACACTTTTTGCACTTGTGGTAGTGTTGAAAAACCACTTTTCGCACTTGTGTTAGTGTTGAAAAACCACTTTTCGCACTTGTGTTGGTGCAGGAAACCACTTTTGCACTTGTGTTAGTGTTGAAAAACCACTTTTCGCACTTGTGTCGGTGCAGGAAACCTTGTGGTGTGCACTTGTGGTGTGGAAAAAACACTTTTTGCACTTGTGATAGTGTTGAAAAACCACTTTTCGCACTTGTGTTAGTGTTGAAAAACCACTTTTCGCACTTGTGTTGGTGCAGGAAACCACTTTTGCACTTGTATTAGTGTGGAAAAACCACTTTTCGCACTTGTGTTAGTGTTGAAAAACCACTTTTCGCACTTGTGTTAGTGTTGAAAAACCACTTTTCGCACTTGTGTTGGTGCAGGAAACCACTTTTGCACTTGTATTAGTGTGGAAAAAACACTTTTTGCACTTGTGATAGTGTTGAAAAACCACTTTTCGCACTTGTGTTAGTGTTGAAAAAACACTTTTCGCACTTGTGTTGGTGCAGGAAACCATTTTTGCACTTGTATTAGTGTGGAAAAACCACTTTTCGCACTTGTGTTAGTGTTGAAAAACCAGTTTTCGCACTTGTGTTAGTGTTGAAAAACCACTTTCGCACTTGTGTTGGTGCAGGAAACAACTTTTGCACTTGTATTCGTGTGGAAAAAACACTTTTTGCACTTGTGATAGTGTTGAAAAACCACTTTTCGCACTTGTGTTAGTGTTGAAAAACCACTTTTCACACTTGTGTTGGTGCAGGAAACCACTTTTGCACTTGTATTAGTGTGGAAAAACCACTTTTCGCACTTGTGTTGGTGCAGGAAACCACTTTTGCACTTGTATTAGTGTAGAAAAAACACTTTTTGCACTTGTGTTAGTGTTGAAAAACCACATTTCGCACTTGTGTTGGTGCAGGAAACCACTTTTGCACTTGTATTAGTGTGGAAAAAACACTTTTTGCACTTGTGGTAGTGTTGAAAAACCACTTTTCGCACTTGTGTTAGTGTTGAAAAACCACTTTTCGCACTTGTGTTGGTGCAGGAAACCACTTTTGCACTTGTATTAGTGTGGAAAAACCACTTTTCGCACTTGTGTTAGTGTTGAAAAACCACTTTTTGCACTTGTGTTAGTGTTGAAAAACCACTTTTCGCACTTGTGTTGGTGCAGGAAACCACTTTTGCACTTGTATTAGTGTGGAAAAAAACACTTTTTGCACTTGTGATAGCGTTGAAAAACCACTTTTCGCACTTGTGTTAGTGTTGAAAAACCACTTTTCGCACTGGTGTTGGTGCAGGAAACCACTTTTGCACTTGTGTTAGTGTTGTAAAACCACTTTTCGCACTTGTGTTGGTGCAGGAAACCACTTTTGCACTTGTATTAGTGTTGAAAAACCACGTTTCGCAATTGTGTTAGTGTTGAATAACCACTTTTCGCACTTGTGTTGGTGCAGGAAACCACTTTTGCACTTGTATTAGTGTGGAAAAAACACTTTTTGCACTTGTGATAGTGTTGAAAAACCACTTTTCGCACTTGTGTTAGTGTTGAAAAACCACTTTTCGCACTTGTGTTGGTGCAGGAAACCACTTTTGCACTTGTATTAGTGTGGAAAAAACACTTTTTGCACTTGTAATAGTGTTGAAAAACCACTTTTCGCACTTGTGTTTGTGTTGAAAAACCACTTTTCGCACTTGTGTTGGTGCAGGAAACCACTTTTGCACTTGTATTAGTGTGGAAAAAACACTTTTTGCACTTGTGATAGTGTTGAAAAACCACTTTTCGCACTTGTGTTAGTGTTGAAAAACCACTTTTCGAACTTGTGTTGGTGCAAGAAACCACTTTTGCACTTGTATTAGTGTGGAAAAATTACTTTTCGCACTTGTGTTAGTGTTGAAAAACCACATTTCGCAATTGTGTTAGTGTTGAAAAACCACTTTTCGCAATTGTGTTGGTGCAGGAAACCACTTTTGCACTTGTATTAGTGTGGAAAAAACACTTTTTGCACTTGTGACAGTGTTGAAAAACCACTTTTCGCACTTGTGTTAGTGTTGAAAAACCACTTTTCGCACTTGTGTTGGTGCAGGAAACCACTTTTGCACTTGTATTAGTGTGGAAAAACCACTTTTCGCACTTGTGTTAGTGTTGAAAAACCACTTTTCGCACTTGTGTTAGTGTTGAAAAACCACCTTTCGCACTTGTGTTGGTGCAGGAAACCACTTTTGCACTTGTATTAGTGTGGGAAAAACACTTTTTGCACTTGTGATAGTGTTGAAAAACCACTTTTCGCACATGTGTTAGTGTTGAAAAACCACTTTTCGCACTTGTGTTGGTGCAGGAAACCACTTTTGCACTTGTATTAGTGTGGAAAAACCACATCGCACTTGTGTTAGTGTTGAAAAACCACTTTTCGCACTTGTGTTAGTGTTGAAAAACCACTTTTCGCACTTGTGTTAGTGTTGTAAAACCACTTTTCGCACTTGTGTTGGTGCAGGAAACCACTTTTGCACTTGTATTAGTGTGGAAAAAACACTTTTCGCACTTGTGTTAGTGTTGAAAAACCACTTTTCGCACTTGTGTTAGTGTTGAAAAACCACTTTTCGCACTTGTGTTGGTGCAGGAAACCACTTTTCCACTTGTATTAGTGTGGAAAAAACACTTTTTGCACTTGTGATAGTGTTGAAAAACCACTTTTCGCACTTGTGTTAGTGTTGAAAAAACACTTTTCGCACTTGTGTTGGTGCAGGAAACCACTTTTGCACTTGTATTAGTGTGGAAAAACCACTTTTCGCACTTGTGTTAGTGTTGAAAAACCAGTTTTCGCACTTGTGTTAGTGTTGAAAAACCACTTTTCGCACTCGTGTCAGTATTGAAACCACATTCCGCACTTGGGGCAGTGTTGAACAATCACTTTTCGCACTCCCGTTAAAGTTGAATAATCACTTTTCACACTTGTGTTAGTGTTGAAAACCACTTTCCCACTTGTGTTGGTGTTGTAAAACCACTTTCCCCACTTGTGTTAGTGTTGTAAAACCACCTTCCCCACTTGTGTTAGTGATGCAAAAGCACTTTCCACATTTGTGATAATGTTGCAAAACCATTTTGCGCACTTGTGTTGTTGTGGCAAAACCACCTTTCGCGCTCCTGTTAGTGTTGAAAACCACTTTCCACACTCGTGCTCGTTTTGAAAAACACTTTTCACACCTGTGTTAATGTTGAAAACACAACTTTTCACACTCGCGTTCGTGTCAAAAAGCACTTGTCTCACTTGTGCCAGTGTTGAAAAACCATGTTCCGCACTTGTGTTTGTGTTGAAAAACCACTTTCCGCACTTGTGATGGCGTTGAAAACCACTTCCCACACATGCACTGGTGCTGCAAAACCACTTTCCACACATGTACTGGTGTTGCAAAACCACTTTCCACACACGTACTGTTGTTGCAAGTCCACTTTCCACACACGTTCCAGTGTTGCAAAACCACTTTCCACACACGTACTGGTGTTGCAAAACCACTTTCCACACTCGTACTGGAGTTGCAAAACCATTTTCCACACACATACTATTATTGCAAAACCACTTTCCACACACGTACTAGTGTTACAAAAGCACTTTCCCCACATGCAATGGTGTTGCAAAACCACTTTTCGCACTTGTGTCAGTGTTGAAACCACAATCCGCACTCGGGGCCGAGTTGAATAATCACTTTTCGCACTCCCCTTCAAGTTGAACAATCACTTTTCACACTTGTGCTAGCGTTGAAACCCACATTCCACACATGCACTAGTGTTGCAAAACCACTTTCCACACATGCACTCATGTTGCAAAACCACTTTTCGCAATCGTGTCAGTGTTTGAAATACCACTTTCCGCACTCGGGACAGTATTGAATATCACTTTTCGCACTTGTGCTGGCGTTGAAAACCACTTGTCACACCCCACTTCGTGTTGAAAAACCACTTTTCGCCCTCGTGCTAGTGTTGAAAAACACTTTTCACACTTGTGTTAATGTTGAAAAACCACTTTTCGCACTTGTGTTAGTGTTGAAAAACCACTTTTCACACTTGTGTTAGTGTTGAAAAACCACTTTTCGCACTTGTGTTGGTGCAGGAAACCACTTTTGCACTTGTATTAGTGTGGAAAAACCACTTTTCGCACTTGTGTTAGTGTTGAAAAAAAAACTTTTCGCACTTGTGTTAGTGTTGAAAAACCACTTTTCGCACTTGTGTTAGTGTTGAAAAACCACTTTTCGCACTTGTGTTGGTGCAGGAAACCTTGTGGTGTGCACTTGTGGTGTGGAAAAAACACTTTTTGCACTTGTGATAGTGTTGAAAAACCACTTTTCGCACTTGCGTTAGTGTTGAAAAACCACTTTTCGCACTTGTGTTGGTGCAGGAAACCACTTTTGCACTTGTATTAGTGTGGAAAAACCACTTTTCGCACTTGTGTTAGTGTTGAAAAACCACTTTTCGCACTTGTGTTAGTGTTGAAAAACCACTTTTCGCACTTGTGTTGGTGCAGGAAACCACTTTTGCACTTGTATTAGTGTGGGAAAAACACTTTTTGCACTTGTGATAGTGTTGAAAAACCGCTTTTCGCACTTGTGTTAGTGTTGAAAAACCACTTTTCGCACTTGTGTTATTGTTGAAAAACCACTTTTCGCACTTGTGTTAGTGTTGAAAAACCACTTTTCGCACTTCTGTTGGTGCAGGAAACCACTTTTGCACTTGTATTAGTGTGGAAAAAACACTTTTCGCACTTGTGTTAGTGTTGAAAAACCACTTTTCGCACTTGTGTTAGTGTTGAAAAACCACTTTTCGCACTTGTGTTGGTGCAGGAAACCACTTTTCCACTTGTATTAGTGTGGAAAAAACACTTTTTGCACTTGTGATAGTGTTGAAAAACCACTTTTCGCACTTGTGTTAGTGTTGAAAAAACACTTTTCGCACTTGTATTAGTGTGGAAAAACCACTTTTCGCACTTGTGTTAGTGTTGAAAAACCACTTTTTGCCCTCGTGCTAGTGTTGAAAAACACTTTTCACACTTGTGTTAATGTTGAAAAACCACTTTTTGCACTTGTGATGGTGTTGAAAAACCACTTTTCGCACTTGTGTTAGTGTTGAAAAACCACTTTTCACACTTGTGTTGGTGCAGGAAACCACTTTTGCACTTGTATTAGTGTGGAAAAACCACTTTTCGCACTTGTGTTGGTGCAGGAAACCACTTTTGCACTTGTATTAGTGTGGAAAAAACACTTTTTGCACTTGTGTTAGTGTTGAAAAACCACATTTCGCACTTGTGTTGGTGCAGGAAACCACTTTTGCACTTGTATTAGTGTGGAAAAAACACTTTTTGCACTTGTGGTAGTGTTGAAAAACCACTTTTCGCACTTGTGTTAGTGTTGAAAAACCACTTTTCGCACTTGTGTTGGTGCAGGAAACCACTTTTGCACTTGTATTAGTGTGGAAAAACCACTTTTTGCACTTGTGTTAGTGTTGAAAAACCACTTTTCGCACTTGTATTAGTGTGGAAAAAACACTTTTTGCACTTGTGATAGTGTTGAAAAACCACTTTTGCACTTGTATTAGTGTGGAAAAAACACTTTTTGCACTTGTGATAGTGTTGAAAAACCACTTTTCGCACTTGTGTTAGTGTTGAAAAACCACTTTTCGCACTTGTGTTGGTGCAGGAAACCACTTTTGCACTTGTATTAGTGTGGAAAAAACACTTTTGCACTTGTGATAGTGTTGAAAAACCACTTTTCGCACTTGTGTTAGTGTTGAAAAACCACTTTTCGCACTTGTGTTGGTGCAAGAAACCACTTTTGCACTTGCATTAGTGTGGAAAAAACACTTTTTGCACTTGTGTTGGTGCAGGAAACCACTTTTGCACTTGTATTTGTGTGGAAAAAACACTTTTCGCACTTGTGTTAGTGTTGAAAAACCACTTTTCGCACTTGTGTTAGTGTTGAAAAACCACATTTCGCACTTGTGTTAGTGTTGAAAAACCACATTTCACACTTGTGTTGGTGCAGGAAACCACTTTTGCACTTGTATTAGTGTGGAAAAAACACTTTTCGCACTTGTGTTGGTGCAGGAAACCACTTTTGCACTTGTATTTGTGTGGAAAAAACACTTTTCGCACTTGTGTTAGTGTTGAAAAACCACTTTTCGCACTTGCGTTAGTGTTGAAAAACCACATTTCGCACTTGTGTTGGTGCAGGAAACCACTTTTGCACTTGTATTAGTGTGGAAAAAACACTTTTTGCACTTGTGGTAGTGTTGAAAAACCACTTTTCGCACTTGTGTTAGTGTTGAAAAACCACTTTTCGCACTTGTGTTGGTGCAGGAAACCACTTTTGCACTTGTGTTAGTGTTGAAAAACCACTTTTCGCACTTGTGTCGGTGCAGGAAACCTTGTGGTGTGCACTTGTGGTGTGGAAAAAACACTTTTTGCACTTGTGATAGTGTTGAAAAACCACTTTTCGCACTTGTGTTAGTGTTGAAAAACCACTTTTCGCACTTGTGTTGGTGCAGGAAACCACTTTTGCACTTGTATTAGTGTGGAAAAACCACTTTTCGCACTTGTGTTAGTGTTGAAAAACCACTTTTCGCACTTGTGTTAGTGTTGAAAAACCACTTTTCGCACTTGTGTTGGTGCAGGAAACCACTTTTGCACTTGTATTAGTGTGGAAAAAACACTTTTTGCACTTGTGATAGTGTTGAAAAACCACTTTTCGCACTTGTGTTAGTGTTGAAAAAACACTTTTCGCACTTGTGTTGGTGCAGGAAACCATTTTTGCACTTGTATTAGTGTGGAAAAACCACTTTTCGCACTTGTGTTAGTGTTGAAAAACCAGTTTTCGCACTTGTGTTAGTGTTGAAAAACCACTTTCGCACTTGTGTTGGTGCAGGAAACAACTTTTGCACTTGTATTCGTGTGGAAAAAACACTTTTTGCACTTGTGATAGTGTTGAAAAACCACTTTTCGCACTTGTGTTAGTGTTGAAAAACCACTTTTCACACTTGTGTTGGTGCAGGAAACCACTTTTGCACTTGTATTAGTGTGGAAAAACCACTTTTCGCACTTGTGTTGGTGCAGGAAACCACTTTTGCACTTGTATTAGTGTAGAAAAAACACTTTTTGCACTTGTGTTAGTGTTGAAAAACCACATTTCGCACTTGTGTTGGTGCAGGAAACCACTTTTGCACTTGTATTAGTGTGGAAAAAACACTTTTTGCACTTGTGGTAGTGTTGAAAAACCACTTTTCGCACTTGTGTTAGTGTTGAAAAACCACTTTTCGCACTTGTGTTGGTGCAGGAAACCACTTTTGCACTTGTATTAGTGTGGAAAAACCACTTTTCGCACTTGTGTTAGTGTTGAAAAACCACTTTTTGCACTTGTGTTAGTGTTGAAAAACCACTTTTCGCACTTGTGTTGGTGCAGGAAACCACTTTTGCACTTGTATTAGTGTGGAAAAAAACACTTTTTGCACTTGTGATAGCGTTGAAAAACCACTTTTCGCACTTGTGTTAGTGTTGAAAAACCACTTTTCGCACTGGTGTTGGTGCAGGAAACCACTTTTGCACTTGTGTTAGTGTTGTAAAACCACTTTTCGCACTTGTGTTGGTGCAGGAAACCACTTTTGCACTTGTATTAGTGTTGAAAAACCACGTTTCGCAATTGTGTTAGTGTTGAATAACCACTTTTCGCACTTGTGTTGGTGCAGGAAACCACTTTTGCACTTGTATTAGTGTGGAAAAAACACTTTTTGCACTTGTGATAGTGTTGAAAAACCACTTTTCGCACTTGTGTTAGTGTTGAAAAACCACTTTTCGCACTTGTGTTGGTGCAGGAAACCACTTTTGCACTTGTATTAGTGTGGAAAAAACACTTTTTGCACTTGTAATAGTGTTGAAAAACCACTTTTCGCACTTGTGTTTGTGTTGAAAAACCACTTTTCGCACTTGTGTTGGTGCAGGAAACCACTTTTGCACTTGTATTAGTGTGGAAAAAACACTTTTTGCACTTGTGATAGTGTTGAAAAACCACTTTTCGCACTTGTGTTAGTGTTGAAAAACCACTTTTCGAACTTGTGTTGGTGCAAGAAACCACTTTTGCACTTGTATTAGTGTGGAAAAATTACTTTTCGCACTTGTGTTAGTGTTGAAAAACCACATTTCGCAATTGTGTTAGTGTTGAAAAACCACTTTTCGCAATTGTGTTGGTGCAGGAAACCACTTTTGCACTTGTATTAGTGTGGAAAAAACACTTTTTGCACTTGTGACAGTGTTGAAAAACCACTTTTCGCACTTGTGTTAGTGTTGAAAAACCACTTTTCGCACTTGTGTTGGTGCAGGAAACCACTTTTGCACTTGTATTAGTGTGGAAAAACCACTTTTCGCACTTGTGTTAGTGTTGAAAAACCACTTTTCGCACTTGTGTTAGTGTTGAAAAACCACCTTTCGCACTTGTGTTGGTGCAGGAAACCACTTTTGCACTTGTATTAGTGTGGGAAAAACACTTTTTGCACTTGTGATAGTGTTGAAAAACCACTTTTCGCACATGTGTTAGTGTTGAAAAACCACTTTTCGCACTTGTGTTGGTGCAGGAAACCACTTTTGCACTTGTATTAGTGTGGAAAAACCACATCGCACTTGTGTTAGTGTTGAAAAACCACTTTTCGCACTTGTGTTAGTGTTGAAAAACCACTTTTCGCACTTGTGTTAGTGTTGTAAAACCACTTTTCGCACTTGTGTTGGTGCAGGAAACCACTTTTGCACTTGTATTAGTGTGGAAAAAACACTTTTCGCACTTGTGTTAGTGTTGAAAAACCACTTTTCGCACTTGTGTTAGTGTTGAAAAACCACTTTTCGCACTTGTGTTGGTGCAGGAAACCACTTTTCCACTTGTATTAGTGTGGAAAAAACACTTTTTGCACTTGTGATAGTGTTGAAAAACCACTTTTCGCACTTGTGTTAGTGTTGAAAAAACACTTTTCGCACTTGTGTTGGTGCAGGAAACCACTTTTGCACTTGTATTAGTGTGGAAAAACCACTTTTCGCACTTGTGTTAGTGTTGAAAAACCAGTTTTCGCACTTGTGTTAGTGTTGAAAAACCACTTTTCGCACTTGTGTTGGTGCAGGAAACCACTTTTCCACTGGTATTAGTGTGGAAAAAACACTTTTTGCACTTGTGATAGTGTTGAAAAACCACTTTTCGCACTTGTGTTAGTGTTGAAAAACCACTTTTCGCACTTGTGTTGGTGCAGGAAACCACTTTTGCACTTGTATTAGTGTGGAAAAAACACTTTTTGCACTTGTAATAGTGTTGAAAAACCACTTTTCGCACTTGTGTTAGTGTTGAAAAACCACTTTTCGCACTTGTGTTAGTGTTGAAAAACCACTTTTCGCACTTGTGTTGGTGCAGGAAACCACTTTTCCACTTGTATTAGTGTGGAAAAAACACTTTTTGCACTTGTGATAGTGTTGAAAAACCACTTTTCGCACTTGTGTTAGTGTTGAAAAAACACTTTTCGCACTTGTATTAGTGTGGAAAAACCACTTTTCGCACTTGTGTTAGTGTTGAAAAACCACTTTTTGCCCTCGTGCTAGTGTTGAAAAACACTTTTCACACTTGTGTTAATGTTGAAAAACCACTTTTTGCACTTGTGATAGTGTTGAAAAACCACTTTTCGCACTTGTGTTAGTGTTGAAAAACCACTTTTCACACTTGTGTTGGTGCAGGAAACCACTTTTGCACTTGTATTAGTGTGGAAAAACCACTTTTCGCACTTGTGTTGGTGCAGGAAACCACTTTTGCACTTGTATTAGTGTGGAAAAAACACTTTTTGCACTTGTGTTAGTGTTGAAAAACCACATTTCGCACTTGTGTTGGTGCAGGAAACCACTTTTGCACTTGTATTAGTGTGGAAAAAACACTTTTTGCACTTGTGGTAGTGTTGAAAAACCACTTTTCGCACTTGTGTTAGTGTTGAAAAACCACTTTTCGCACTTGTGTTGGTGCAGGAAACCACTTTTGCACTTGTATTAGTGTGGAAAAACCACTTTTCGCACTTGTGTTAGTGTTGAAAAACCACTTTTCGCACTTGTATTAGTGTGGAAAAAACACTTTTTGCACTTGTGATAGTGTTGAAAAACCACTTTTGCACTTGTATTAGTGTGGAAAAAACACTTTTTGCACTTGTGATAGTGTTGAAAAACCACTTTTCGCACTTGTGTTAGTGTTGAAAAACCACTTTTCGCACTTGTGTTGGTGCAGGAAACCACTTTTGCACTTGTATTAGTGTGGAAAAAACACTTTTGCACTTGTGATAGTGTTGAAAAACCACTTTTCGCACTTGTGTTAGTGTTGAAAAACCACTTTTCGCACTTGTGTTGGTGCAGGAAACCACTTTTGCACTTGCATTAGTGTGGAAAAAACACTTTTTGCACTTGTGTTGGTGCAGGAAACCACTTTTGCACTTGTATTTGTGTGGAAAAAACACTTTTCGCACTTGTGTTAGTGTTGAAAAACCACTTTTCGCACTTGTGTTAGTGTTGAAAAACCACATTTCGCACTTGTGTTAGTGTTGAAAAACCACATTTCACACTTGTGTTGGTGCAGGAAACCACTTTTGCACTTGTATTAGTGTGGAAAAAACACTTTTCGCACTTGTGTTGGTGCAGGAAACCACTTTTGCACTTGTATTTGTGTGGAAAAAACACTTTTCGCACTTGTGTTAGTGTTGAAAAACCACTTTTCGCACTTGTGTTAGTGTTGAAAAACCACATTTCGCACTTGTGTTGGTGCAGGAAACCACTTTTGCACTTGTATTAGTGTGGAAAAAACACTTTTTGCACTTGTGGTAGTGTTGAAAAACCACTTTTCGCACTTGTGTTAGTGTTGAAAAACCACTTTTCGCACTTGTGTTGGTGCAGGAAACCACTTTTGCACTTGTGTTAGTGTTGAAAAACCACTTTTCGCACTTGTGTCGGTGCAGGAAACCTTGTGGTGTGCACTTGTGGTGTGGAAAAAACACTTTTTGCACTTGTGATAGTGTTGAAAAACCACTTTTCGCACTTGTGTTAGTGTTGAAAAACCACTTTTCGCACTTGTGTTGGTGCAGGAAACCACTTTTGCACTTGTATTAGTGTGGAAAAACCACTTTTCGCACTTGTGTTAGTGTTGAAAAACCACTTTTCGCACTTGTGTTAGTGTTGAAAAACCACTTTTCGCACTTGTGTTGGTGCAGGAAACCACTTTTGCACTTGTATTAGTGTGGAAAAAACACTTTTTGCACTTGTGATAGTGTTGAAAAACCACTTTTCGCACTTGTGTTAGTGTTGAAAAAACACTTTTCGCACTTGTGTTGGTGCAGGAAACCATTTTTGCACTTGTATTAGTGTGGAAAAACCACTTTTCGCACTTGTGTTAGTGTTGAAAAACCAGTTTTCGCACTTGTGTTAGTGTTGAAAAACCACTTTCGCACTTGTGTTGGTGCAGGAAACAACTTTTGCACTTGTATTCGTGTGGAAAAAACACTTTTTGCACTTGTGATAGTGTTGAAAAACCACTTTTCGCACTTGTGTTAGTGTTGAAAAACCACTTTTCACACTTGTGTTGGTGCAGGAAACCACTTTTGCACTTGTATTAGTGTGGAAAAACCACTTTTCGCACTTGTGTTGGTGCAGGAAACCACTTTTGCACTTGTATTAGTGTAGAAAAAACACTTTTTGCACTTGTGTTAGTGTTGAAAAACCACATTTCGCACTTGTGTTGGTGCAGGAAACCACTTTTGCACTTGTATTAGTGTGGAAAAAACACTTTTTGCACTTGTGGTAGTGTTGAAAAACCACTTTTCGCACTTGTGTTAGTGTTGAAAAACCACTTTTCGCACTTGTGTTGGTGCAGGAAACCACTTTTGCACTTGTATTAGTGTGGAAAAACCACTTTTCGCACTTGTGTTAGTGTTGAAAAACCACTTTTTGCACTTGTGTTAGTGTTGAAAAACCACTTTTCGCACTTGTGTTGGTGCAGGAAACCACTTTTGCACTTGTATTAGTGTGGAAAAAAACACTTTTTGCACTTGTGATAGCGTTGAAAAACCACTTTTCGCACTTGTGTTAGTGTTGAAAAACCACTTTTCGCACTGGTGTTGGTGCAGGAAACCACTTTTGCACTTGTGTTAGTGTTGTAAAACCACTTTTCGCACTTGTGTTGGTGCAGGAAACCACTTTTGCACTTGTATTAGTGTTGAAAAACCACGTTTCGCAATTGTGTTAGTGTTGAATAACCACTTTTCGCACTTGTGTTGGTGCAGGAAACCACTTTTGCACTTGTATTAGTGTGGAAAAAACACTTTTTGCACTTGTGATAGTGTTGAAAAACCACTTTTCGCACTTGTGTTAGTGTTGAAAAACCACTTTTCGCACTTGTGTTGGTGCAGGAAACCACTTTTGCACTTGTATTAGTGTGGAAAAAACACTTTTTGCACTTGTAATAGTGTTGAAAAACCACTTTTCGCACTTGTGTTTGTGTTGAAAAACCACTTTTCGCACTTGTGTTGGTGCAGGAAACCACTTTTGCACTTGTATTAGTGTGGAAAAAACACTTTTTGCACTTGTGATAGTGTTGAAAAACCACTTTTCGCACTTGTGTTAGTGTTGAAAAACCACTTTTCGAACTTGTGTTGGTGCAAGAAACCACTTTTGCACTTGTATTAGTGTGGAAAAATTACTTTTCGCACTTGTGTTAGTGTTGAAAAACCACATTTCGCAATTGTGTTAGTGTTGAAAAACCACTTTTCGCAATTGTGTTGGTGCAGGAAACCACGTTTGCACTTGTATTAGTGTGGAAAAAACACTTTTTGCACTTGTGACAGTGTTGAAAAACCACTTTTCGCACTTGTGTTAGTGTTGAAAAACCACTTTTCGCACTTGTGTTGGTGCAGGAAACCACTTTTGCACTTGTATTAGTGTGGAAAAACCACTTTTCGCACTTGTGTTAGTGTTGAAAAACCACTTTTCGCACTTGTGTTAGTGTTGAAAAACCACCTTTCGCACTTGTGTTGGTGCAGGAAACCACTTTTGCACTTGTATTAGTGTGGGAAAAACACTTTTTGCACTTGTGATAGTGTTGAAAAACCACTTTTCGCACATGTGTTAGTGTTGAAAAACCACTTTTCGCACTTGTGTTGGTGCAGGAAACCACTTTTGCACTTGTATTAGTGTGGAAAAACCACATCGCACTTGTGTTAGTGTTGAAAAAACACTTTTCGCACTTGTGTTAGTGTTGAAAAACCACTTTTCGCACTTGTGTTAGTGTTGTAAAACCACTTTTCGCACTTGTGTTGGTGCAGGAAACCACTTTTGCACTTGTATTAGTGTGGAAAAAACACTTTTCGCACTTGTGTTAGTGTTGAAAAACCACTTTTCGCACTTGTGTTAGTGTTGAAAAACCACTTTTCGCACTTGTGTTGGTGCAGGAAACCACTTTTCCACTTGTATTAGTGTGGAAAAAACACTTTTTGCACTTGTGATAGTGTTGAAAAACCACTTTTCGCACTTGTGTTAGTGTTGAAAAAACACTTTTCGCACTTGTGTTGGTGCAGGAAACCACTTTTGCACTTGTATTAGTGTGGAAAAACCACTTTTCGCACTTGTGTTAGTGTTGAAAAACCAGTTTTCGCACTTGTGTTAGTGTTGAAAAACCACTTTTCGCACTTGTGTTGGTGCAGGAAACCACTTTTCCACTGGTATTAGTGTGGAAAAAACACTTTTTGCACTTGTGATAGTGTTGAAAAACCACTTTTCGCACTTGTGTTAGTGTTGAAAAACCACTTTTCGCACTTGTGTTGGTGCAGGAAACCACTTTTGCACTTGTATTAGTGTGGAAAAAACACTTTTTGCACTTGTAATAGTGTTGAAAAACCACTTTTCGCACTTGTGTTAGTGTTGAAAAACCACTTTTCGCACTTGTGTTGGTGCAGGAAACCACTTTTGCACTTGTATTAGTGTGGAAAAACCACTTTTCGCACTTGTGTTAGTGTTGAAAAACCACTTTTCGCATTTGTGTTAGTGTTGAAAAACCACTTTTCGCACTTGTGTTGGTGCAGGAAACCACTTTTGCACTTGTATTAATGTGGAAAAAACACTTTTCGCACTTGTGATAGTGTTGAAAAACCACTTTTCGCACTTGTGTTAGTGTTGAAAAAACCTCTTTTCGAACTTGTGTTGGTGCAAGAAACCACTTTTGCACTTGTATTAGTGTGGAAAAATTACTTTTCGCACTTGTGTTAGTGTTGAAAAACCACTTTTCGCAATTGTGTTAGTGTTGAAAAACCACTTTTCGCACTTGTGTGGGTGCAGGAAACCACTTTTGCACTTGTATTAGTGTGGAAAAAACACTTTTTGCACTTGTGATAGTGTTGAAAAACCACTTTTCGCACTTGTGTTGGTGCAGGCAACCACTTTTGCACTTGTATTAGTGTGGAAAAACCACTTTTCGCACTTGTGTTAGTGTTGAAAAACCACTTTTCGCACTTGTGTTAGTGTTGAAAAACCACCTTTCGCACTTGTGTTGGTGCAGGAAACCACTTTTGCACTTGTATTAGTGTGGGGAAAACACTTTTTGCACTTGTGATAGTGTTGAAAAACCACTTTTCGCACATGTGTTAGTGTTGAAAAACCACTTTTCGCACTTGTGTTGGTGCAGGAAACCACTTTTGCACTTGTATTAGTGTGGAAAAACCACTTTTCGCACTTGTGTTAGTGTTGAAAAACCACTTTTCGCACTTGTGTTAGTGTTGAAAAACCACTTTTCGCACTTGTGTTAGTGTTGTAAAACCACTTTTCGCACTTGTGTTGGTGCAGGAAACCACTTTTGCACTTGTATTAGTGTGGAAAAAACACTTTTTGCACTTGTGTTAGTGTTGAAAAACCACTTTTCGCACTTGTGTTAGTGTTGAAAAACCACTTTTCGCACTTGTGTTGGTGCAGGAAACCACTTTTCCACTTGTATTAGTGTGGAAAAACACTTTTTGCACTTGTGATAGTGTTGAAAAACCACTTTTCGCACTTGTGTTAGTGTTGAAAAAACACTTTTCGCACTTGTGTTGGTGCAGGAAACCACTTTTGCACTTGTATTAGTGTGGAAAAACCACTTTTGCACTTGTATTAGTGTGGAAAAACCACTTTTCGCACTTGTGTTAGTGTTGAAAAATCACTTTTCGCACTTGTGTTAGTGTTAAAAAACCACTTTTCGCACTTGTGTTGGTGCAGGAAACCACTTTTGCACTTGTATTAGTGTGGAAAAAACACTTTTTGCACTTGTGATAGTGTTGAAAAACCACTTTTCGCACTTGTGTTAGTGTTGAAAAACCACTTTTCGCACTTGTGTTGGTGCAGGAAACCACTTTTGCACTTGTATTAGTGTGGAAAAAACACTTTTTGCACTTGTGATAGTGTTGAAAAACCACTTTTCGCACTTGTGTTTGTGTTGAAAAACCACTTTTCGCACTTGTGTTGGTGCAGGAAACCACTTTTGCACTTCTATTAGTGTGGAAAAACCACTTTTCGCACTTGTGTTAGTGTTGAAAAACGACTTTTCGCACTTGTGTTAGTGTTGAAAAACCACTTTTCGCACTTGTGTTGGTGCAGAAAACCACGTTTGCACTTGTATTAGTGTGGAAAAACACTTTTTGCACTTGTGATAGTGTTGAAAAACCACTTTTCGCACTTGATTAGTGTTGAAAAACCACTTTTCGCACTTGTGTTGGTGCAGGAAACCACTTTTGCACTTGTATTAGAGTGGAAAAAACACTTTTTGCACTTGTGATAGTGTTGAAAAACCACTTTCGCACTTGTGTTAGTGTTGAAAAACCACTTTTCGCACTTGTGTTGGTGCAGGAAACCACTTTTGCACTTGTATTAGTGTGGAAAAACCACTTTTCGCACTTGTGTTAGTATTCAAAAAACAACCTTTCGCACTTGTGTTAGTGTTGAAAAACCACTTTTCGCACTTGTGTTGGTGCAGGAAACCACGTTTGCACTTGTATTAGTGTGGAAAAAACACTTTTTGCACTTGTGATAGTGTTGAAAAACCACTTTTCGCACTTGTGTTAGTGTTGAAAAACCACTTTTCGCACTTCTGTTGGTGCAGGAAACCACTTTTGCACTTGTATTAGTGTGGAAAAAACACTTTTTGCACTTGTGATAGTGTTGAAAAACCACTTTTCGCACTTGTGTTTGTGTTGAAAAACCACTTTTCGCACTTGTGTTGGTGCAGGAAACCACTTTTGCACTTGTATTACTGTGGAAAAACCACTTTTCGCACTTGTGTTAGTGTTAAAAAACCACTTTTCGCACTTGTGTTAGTGTTGAAAAACCACTTTTCGCACTTGCGTTAGTGTTGAAAAACCACTGTTCGCACTTGTGTTAGTGTTGAAAAACCACTTTTCGCACTTGTGTTAGTGTTGAAAAACCACTTTTCGCACTTGTGTTAGTGTTGAAAAACCACTTTTCGCACTTGTGTTAGTGTTGAAAAACCACTTTTCGCACTTGTGTTAGTGTTGAAAAACCACTTTTCGCACTTGTGTTAGTGTTGAAAAACCACATTTCGCACTTGTGTTGGTGCAGGAAACCACTTTTGCACTTGTATTAGTGTGGAAAAACCGCTTTTCGCACTTGTATTAGTGTTGAAAAACCACTTTTGCACTTGTATTAGTGTGGAAAAACCACTTTTCGCACTTGTGTTAGTGTTGAAAAACCACTTTTCGCACTTGTGTTAGTGTTGAAAAACCACTTTTCGCACTTGTGTTGGTGCAGGAAACAACTTTTGCACTTGTATTAGTGTGGAAAAAACACTTTTTGCACTTGTGATAGTGTTGAAAAACCACTTTTTGCACTTGTGTTTGTGTTGAAAAACCACTTTTCACACTTGTGTTGGTGCAGGAAACCACTTTTGCACTTGTATTAGTGTGGAAAAACCACTTTTCGCACTTGTGTTAGTGTTGAAAAACCACTTTTCGCACTTGTGTTAGTGTTGAAAAACCACTTTTCGCACTTGTGTTGGTGCAGGAAACCACTTTTGCACTTGCATTAGTGTGGAAAAAAACACTTTTTGCACTTGTGATAGCGTTGAAAAACCACTTTTCGCACTTGTGTTAGTGTTGAAAAACCACTTTTCGCACTGGTGTTGGTGCAGGAAACCACTTTTGCACTTGTGTTAGTGTTGTAAAACCACTTTTCGCACTTGTGTTGGTGCAGGAAACCACTTTTGCACTTGTATTAGTGTTGAAAAACCACGTTTCGCAATTGTGTTAGTGTTGAATAACCACTTTTCGCACTTGTGTTGGTGCAGGAAACCACTTTTGCACTTGTATTAGTGTGGAAAAAACACTTTTTGCACTTGTGATAGTGTTGAAAAACCACTTTTCGCACTTGTGTTAGTGTTGAAAAACCACTTTGCGCACTTGTGTTGGTGCAGGAAACCACTTTTGCACTTGTATTAGTGTGGAAAAAACACTTTTTGCACTTGTAATAGTGTTGAAAAACCACTTTTCGCACTTGTGTTAGTGTTGAAAAACCACTTTTCGCACTTGTGTTGGTGCAGGAAACCACTTTTGCACTTGTATTAGTGTGGAAAAAACACTTTTTGCACTTGTGATAGTGTTGAAAAACCACTTTTCGCACTTGTGTTAGTGTTGAAAAACCACTTTTCGAACTTGTGTTGGTGCAAGAAACCACTTTTGCACTTGTATTAGTGTGGAAAAATTACTTTTCGCACTTGTGTTAGTGTTGAAAAACCACATTTCGCAATTGTGTTAGTGTTGAAAAACCACTTTTCGCAATTGTGTTGGTGCAGGAAACCACTTTTGCACTTGTATTAGTGTGGAAAAAACACTTTTTGCACTTGTGACAGTGCTGAAAAACCACTTTTCGCACTTGTGTTAGTGTTGAAAAACCACTTTTCGCACTTGTGTTGGTGCAGGAAACCACTTTTGCACTTGTATTAGTGTGGAAAAACCACTTTTCGCACTTGTGTTAGTGTTGAAAAACCACTTTTCGCACTTGTGTTAGTGTTGAAAAACCACCTTTCGCACTTGTGTTGGTGCAGGAAACCACTTTTGCACTTGTATTAGTGTGGGAAAAACACTTTTTGCACTTGTGATAGTGTTGAAAAACCACTTTTCGCACATGTGTTAGTGTTGAAAAACCACTTTTCGCACTTGTGTTGGTGCAGGAAACCACTTTTGCACTTGTATTAGTGTGGAAAAACCACATCGCACTTGTGTTAGTGTTGAAAAACCACTTTTCGCACTTGTGTTAGTGTTGAAAAACCACTTTTCGCACTTGTGTTAGTGTTGTAAAACCACTTTTCGCACTTGTGTTGGTGCAGGAAACCACTTTTGCACTTGTATTAGTGTGGAAAAAACACTTTTCGCACTTGTGTTAGTGTTGAAAAACCACTTTTCGCACTTGTGTTAGTGTTGAAAAACCACTTTTCGCACTTGTGTTGGTGCAGGAAACCACTTTTCCACTTGTATTAGTGTGAAAAAACACTTTTTGCACTTGTGATAGTGTTGAAAAACCACTTTTCGCACTTGTGTTAGTGTTGAAAAAACACTTTTCGCACTTGTGTTGGTGCAGGAAACCACTTTTGCACTTGTATTAGTGTGGAAAAACCACTTTTCGCACTTGTGTTAGTGTTGAAAAACCAGTTTTCGCACTTGTGTTAGTGTTGAAAAACCACTTTTCGCACTTGTGTTGGTGCAGGAAACCACTTTTCCACTGGTATTAGTGTGGAAAAAACACTTTTTGCACTTGTGATAGTGTTGAAAAACCACTTTTCACACTTGTGTTAGTGTTGAAAAACCACTTTTCGCACTTGTGTTGGTGCAGGAAACCACTTTTGCACTTGTATTAGTGTGGAAAAAACACTTTTTGCACTTGTAATAGTGTTGAAAAACCACTTTTCGCACTTGTGTTAGTGTTGAAAAACCACTTTTCGCACTTGTGTTGGTGCAGGAAACCACTTTTGCACTTGTATTAGTGTGGAAAAACCACTTTTCGCACTTGTGTTAGTGTTGAAAAACCACTTTTCGCATTTGTGTTAGTGTTGAAAAACCACTTTTCGCACTTGTGTTGGTGCAGGAAACCACTTTTGCACTTGTATTAATGTGGAAAAAACACTTTTCGCACTTGTGATAGTGTTGAAAAACCACTTTTCGCACTTGTGTTAGTGTTGAAAAACCTCTTTTCGAACTTGTGTTGGTGCAAGAAACCACTTTTGCACTTGTATTAGTGTGGAAAAATTACTTTTCGCACTTGTGTTAGTGTTGAAAAACCACTTTTCGCAATTGTGTTAGTGTTGAAAAACCACTTTTCGCACTTGTGTGGGTGCAGGAAACCACTTTTGCACTTGTATTAGTGTGGAAAAAACACTTTTTGCACTTGTGATAGTGTTGAAAAACCACTTTTCGCACTTGTGTTAGTGTTGAAAAACCACATTTCGCACTTGTGTTGGTGCAGGCAACCACTTTTGCACTTGTATTAGTGTGGAAAAACCACTTTTCGCACTTGTGTTAGTGTTGAAAAACCACTTTTCGCACTTGTGTTAGTGTTGAAAAACCACCTTTCGCACTTGTGTTGGTGCAGGAAACCACTTTTGCACTTGTATTAGTGTGGGAAAAACACTTTTTGCACTTGTGATAGTGTTGAAAAACCACTTTTCGCACATGTGTTAGTGTTGAAAAACCACTTTTCGCACTTGTGTTGGTGCAGGAAACCACTTTTGCACTTGTATTAGTGTGGAAAAACCACTTTTCGCACTTGTGTTAGTGTTGAAAAACCACTTT
This sequence comes from Myxine glutinosa, assembly GCF_964187855.1. Classification (NCBI taxonomy): domain Eukaryota; kingdom Metazoa; phylum Chordata; class Myxini; order Myxiniformes; family Myxinidae; genus Myxine; species Myxine glutinosa. The sequence goes on along the minus strand of NW_027616513.1, from coordinate 5,712 downwards.
TCGCACTTGTGTTAGTGTTGAAAAACCACTTTTCGCACTTGTGTTAGTGTTGTAAAACCACTTTTCGCACTTGTGTTGGTGCAGGAAACCACTTTTGCACTTGTATTAGTGTGGAAAAAACACTTTTTGCACTTGTGTTAGTGTTGAAAAACCACTTTTCGCACTTGTGTTAGTGTTGAAAAACCACTTTTCGCACTTGTGTTGGTGCAGGAAACCACTTTTCCACTTGTATTAGTGTGGAAAAACACTTTTTGCACTTGTGATAGTGTTGAAAAACCACTTTTCGCACTTGTGTTAGTGTTGAAAAAACACTTTTCGCACTTGTGTTGGTGCAGGAAACCACTTTTGCACTTGTATTAGTGTGGAAAAACCACTTTTGCACTTGTATTAGTGTGGAAAAACCACTTTTCGCACTTGTGTTAGTGTTGAAAAATCACTTTTCGCACTTGTGTTAGTGTTAAAAAACCACTTTTCGCACTTGTGTTGGTGCAGGAAACCACTTTTGCACTTGTATTAGTGTGGAAAAAACACTTTTTGCACTTGTGATAGTGTTGAAAAACCACTTTTCGCACTTGTGTTAGTGTTGAAAAACCACTTTTCGCACTTGTGTTGGTGCAGGAAACCACTTTTGCACTTGTATTAGTGTGGAAAAAACACTTTTTGCACTTGTGATAGTGTTGAAAAACCACTTTTCGCACTTGTGTTTGTGTTGAAAAACCACTTTTCGCACTTGTGTTGGTGCAGGAAACCACTTTTGCACTTCTATTAGTGTGGAAAAACCACTTTTCGCACTTGTGTTAGTGTTGAAAAACGACTTTTCGCACATGTGTTAGTGTTGAAAAACCACTTTTCGCACTTGTGTTGGTGCAGGAAACCACTTTTGCACTTGTATTAGTGTGGAAAAACCACATCGCACTTGTGTTAGTGTTGAAAAACCACTTTTCGCACTTGTGTTAGTGTTGAAAAACCACTTTTCGCACTTGTGTTAGTGTTGTAAAACCACTTTTCGCACTTGTGTTGGTGCAGGAAACCACTTTTGCACTTGTATTAGTGTGGAAAAAACACTTTTCGCACTTGTGTTAGTGTTGAAAAACCACTTTTCGCACTTGTGTTAGTGTTGAAAAACCACTTTTCGAACTTGTGTTGGTGCAGGAAACCACTTTTCCACTTGTATTAGTGTGGAAAAAACACTTTTTGCACTTGTGATAGTGTTGAAAAACCACTTTTCGCACTTGTGTTAGTGTTGAAAAAACACTTTTCGCACTTGTGTTGGTGCAGGAAACCACTTTTGCACTTGTATTAGTGTGGAAAACCACTTTTCGCACTTGTGTTAGTGTTGAAAAACCAGTTTTCGCACTTGTGTTAGTGTTGAAAAACCACTTTTCGCACTTGTGTTGGTGCAGGAAACCACTTTTCCACTGGTATTAGTGTGGAAAAAACACTTTTTGCACTTGTGATAGTGTTGAAAAACCACTTTTCGCACTTGTGTTAGTGTTGAAAAACCACTTTTCGCACTTGTGTTGGTGCAGGAAACCACTTTTGCACTTGTATTAGTGTGGAAAAAACACTTTTTGCACTTGTAATAGTGTTGAAAAACCACTTTTCGCACTTGTGTTAGTGTTGAAAAGCCACTTTTCGCACTTGTGTTGGTGCAGGAAACCACTTTTGCACTTGTATTAGTGTGGAAAAACCACTTTTCGCACTTGTGTTAGTGTTGAAAAACCACTTTTCGCATTTGTGTTAGTGTTGAAAAACCACTTTTCGCACTTGTGTTGGTGCAGGAAACCACTTTTGCACTTGTATTAATGTGGAAAAAACACTTTTCGCACTTGTGATAGTGTTGAAAAACCACTTTTCGCACTTGTGTTAGTGTTGAAAAACCTCTTTTCGAACTTGTGTTGGTGCAAGAAACCACTTTTGCACTTGTATTAGTGTGGAAAAATTACTTTTCGCACTTGTGTTAGTGTTGAAAAACCACTTTTCGCAATTGTGTTAGTGTTGAAAAACCACTTTTCGCACTTGTGTGGGTGCAGGAAACCACTTTTGCACTTGTATTAGTGTGGAAAAAACACTTTTTGCACTTGTGATAGTGTTGAAAAACCACTTTTCGCACTTGTGTTAGTGTTGAAAAACCACTTTTCGCACTTGTGTTGGTGCAGGCAACCACTTTTGCACTTGTATTAGTGTGGAAAAACCACTTTTCGCACTTGTGTTAGTGTTGAAAAACCACTTTTCGCACTTGTGTTAGTGTTGAAAAACCACCTTTCGCACTTGTGTTGGTGCAGGAAACCACTTTTGCACTTGTATTAGTGTGGGAAAAACACTTTTTGCACTTGTGATAGTGTTGAAAAACCACTTTTCGCACATGTGTTAGTGTTGAAAAACCACTTTTCGCACTTGTGTTGGTGCAGGAAACCACTTTTGCACTTGTATTAGTGTGGAAAAACCACTTTTCGCACTTGTGTTAGTGTTGAAAAACCACTTTTCGCACTTGTGTTAGTGTTGAAAAACCACTTTTCGCACTTGTGTTAGTGTTGTAAAACCACTTTTCGCACTTGTGTTGGTGCAGGAAACCACTTTTGCACTTGTATTAGTTTGGAAAAAACACTTTTTGCACTTGTGTTAGTGTTGAAAAACCACTTTTCGCACTTGTGTTAGTGTTGAAAAACCACTTTTCGCACTTGTGTTGGTGCAGGAAACCACTTTTCCACTTGTATTAGTGTGGAAAAACACTTTTTGCACTTGTGATAGTGTTGAAAAACCACTTTTCGCACTTGTGTTAGTGTTGAAAAAACACTTTTCGCACTTGTGTTGGTGCAGGAAACCACTTTTGCACTTGTATTAGTGTGGAAAAACCACTTTTGCACTTGTATTAGTGTGGAAAAACCACTTTTCACACTTCTGTTAGTGTTGAAAAACCACTTTTCGCACTTGTGTTAGTGTTGAAAAACCACTTTTCGCACTTGTGTTGGTGCAGGAAACCACTTTTGCACTTGTATTAGTGTGGAAAAAACACTTTTCGCACTTGTGTTGGTGTTGAAAAACCACTTTTCGCACTTGTGTTAGTGTTGAAAAACCATTTTTCGCACTTGTGTTGGTGAAGGAAACCACTTTTGCACTTGTATTAGTGTGGAAAAAACACTTTTTGCACTTGTGTTAGTGTTGAAAAACCACTTTTCGCACTTGTGTTAGTGTTGAAAAACCACTTTTCGCACGTGTTGGTGCAGGAAACCACTTTTGCACTTGTATTAGTGTGGAAAAAACACTTTTTGCACTTGTGATATTGTTGAAAAACCACTTTTCGCACTTGTGTTAGTGTTGAAAAAACACTTTTCGCACTTGTGTTGGTGCAGGAGACCACTTTTGCACTTGTTTTTGTGTGGAAAAAACACTTTTCGCACTTGTGTTAGTGTTGAAAAACCACATTTCGCACTTGTGTTAGTGTTGAAAAACCATTTTTCGCACTTGTGTTGGTGCAGGAAACCACTTTTGCACTTGTATTAGTGTGGAAAAAACACTTTTTGCACTTGTGATAGTGTTGAAAAACCACTTTTCGCACTTGTGTTAGTGTTGAAAAACCACTTTTCGCACTTGTGTTGGTGCAGGAAACCACTTTTGCACTTGTATTAGTGTGGAAAAACCACTTTTCGCACTTGTGTTAGTGTTGAAAAACCACTTTTCGCACTTGTGTTGGTGCAGGAAACCACTTTTGCACTTGTGTTAGTGTTGAAAAACCACTTTTCGCACTTGTGTTAGTGTTGAAAAACCACTTTTCGCACTTGTGTTAGTGTTGAAAAACCACTTTTCGCACTTGTGTTGGTGCAGGAAACCAATTTTGCACTTGTATTAGTGTGCAAAAAACACTTTTCGCACTTGTGTTAGTGTTGAAAAACCACTTTTCGCACTTGTGTTAGTGTTGAAAAACCTCTTTTCGCACTTGTGTTGGTGCAGGAAACCACTTTTGCACTTGTATTAGTGTGGAAAAAACACTTTTCGCACTTGTGATAGTGTTGAAAAACCACTTTTCGCACTTGTGTTAGTGTTGAAAAACCACTTTTCGCACTTACAAACCGACTTCCGGGAAGCAAAAACAGGAGGTATCACGTCTACCTGGTCAGTGCAAACCACAACGGCTTCTTCTGTCCCAACTGGGTTTGACTCCGATTGAAGTGTTGCGGTTTTTCGTTCTGCAGGTAAAGAAAACAGGCATGGATTTTTATTTTTTAAACAAATTTTTAAACAAGTACAGATACATTCAAAGCTCCATGCCCAAGCTCAGCGGAAGGCTGGCACTCATTTTGAGTCTCCACTCTTAAAGTAAATTGTGTATATTAAACTCTCACGACGTATTAACTTTGCATTCCCAGAAGCCTTACATGAGCCTCGATCTTGTATACAACAAGAAAAAAGAAGCCTTGTATCGTAAATTGCTTCCATGATAACATTATCTTCGATTGTTGGAGCTGAGGTTAGCCATCCTCTTGGTGCCTCGTTGACTCAAGTCGGAGCACCTGACACATTGAGGTTCTATTTGTAGGCCTTCCTTACACTCAGTTGGTTATTACCTCAAGCACCAAAGGTGGATGGAGGTTATGTTTTCACCCCTGTCTGTCTGTTTGTCTGTATTTTTGTGAATAAAATATCTCAAAAAGTTGTGGACAGATTCAAACGATATTTGGCAGAGATATAGCGTATGTGACAAGGACGAAATTATTAGATTTTGGTGAAGATCCGGATTCGGATCCGGCTACTGGAATTTTTAAAAGTGATTCTTCACCATTGAGTGATATGGCCAACCAAGTGGAGGTTTGCTCCTGAGTGCCATTCTTGTTTAAAATGTCGAGACCAAGATACTGTTGATATGCATTTGATCATTGGCCCTTTTTCATGTCTTGATGCCATTTTATTGAAAAAATGATACAACTGGCTAATTATTGCATTGCTCTCCATCTAATGTTTGGGTGTTTGGATATGGACACCTATTTGGATATGGCGCATACTCCCATACCTGACCTGACCTGCCCTCAGCACAGATAGAGCTGGGGGAGCTCGGCCGGAGAGGAGTCGGTAAAAGACAGAAAGACCATCAAGCTGCCTGTGGTGAGTAAATGAAAGGTCCTCGGATTTAGCTTGATCGCGGGAGATTCCAATGATTCTGAAAGCTTTGGTTTCAACAGCGTGAAGACGAGCTAGGTGTGAGGCGGGAGCACCAGCCCAGAGGGGAGAGCAGTATTCCATTAAGCTGCTGATGAAAACCTTGTATGTGGGAAGGAGCACAGTAATGCGAAAAAGGACTTCGCACGACGGATGATGACCAGTCGGTGACTGGCTTTGGATGCCAGCTTGGAAATGTGGTTTTCCCAGGATAGATCATGGCAGATAGTGAAACCCAAAAGCTTGAGTGACAGAATTTATTTGAGAGGATTATTCAGAAAGTGGATGGGAGGGTTGTCCAGTCGGTCTTTTCGGAGAGACATCGTAAGAGTGTGAGATTTGTCAGGATTGAAAGACATGTTCCACTTGATTGCCCGGTCTGTGATTTTGTCCAGGTCTGCAGAGAGCGAGGAGGCTGCAGACTGCCGATCTGAGGGATGAGGAATGGAGCGGCAGATAGTGGAGTCATCAGCAAAGAGATAGAGAGGATTTTTCAGAGAGTCGGAGAGATCATTGATGAAAACCAGAAAAAGCACAGGGCCCAGAACACTGCCTTGG